>NW_026513064.1:0-71684 GCF_027579735.1 Bombina bombina
TGGCAGAAGTTCCAGACGTTCAGGCTTTTTGTCAGGCTCTGGCTAGGATTAAGCCTGTGTTTAAGACTGTTGCTCCGCCGTGGAGCTTAAACTTAGTTCTTAAAGTTCTTCAAGGTGTTCCATTTGAACCCCTTCATTCCATTGATATTAAGCTGTTATCTTGGAAAGTTCTGTTTTTGATGGCTATTTCCTCGGCTCGAAGAGTCTCTGAGTTATCTGCCTTACATTGTGATTCTCCTTATCTGATTTTCCATTCAGACAAGGTAGTTCTGCGTACTAAACCTGGGTTCTTACCTAAGGTAGTTTCTAACAGGAATATCAATCAAGAGATTGTTGTTCCATTGTTATGTCCTAACCCTTCTTCAAAGAACGACTTTTGCATAATCTGGACGTAGTCCGTGCCCTGAAGTTCTATTTACAGGCAACTAAAGATTTTCGTCAAGCTTCTTCCCTGTTTGTCGTTTATTCTGGTCAGAGGAGAGGTCAAAAAGCTTCGGCTACCTCTCTCTCCTTTTGGCTTCGTAGCATAATACGTTTAGCCTATGAGACTGCTGGACAGCAGCCTCCTGAAAGAATTACAGCTCATTCCACTAGAGCTGTGGCTTCCACCTGGCCCTTTAAGAATGAGGCCTCTGTTGAACAGATTTGCAAGGCTGCGACTTGGTCTTCACTTCATACCTTTTCAAAATTTTACAAATTTGACACTTTTGCTTCTTCGGAGGTTGTTTTTGGGAGAAAGGTTCTACAGGCAGTGGTTCCTTCCGTTTAGAGTTCCTGCCTTGTCCCTCCCATCATCCGTGTACTTTAGCTTTGGTATTGGTATCCCATAAGTAATGGATGACCCGTGGACTGAATACACTTAACAAGAGAAAACATAATTTATGCTTACCTGATAAATTTATTTCTCTTGTAGTGTATTCAGTCCACGGCCCGCCCTGTCTTTTTTGAGGCAGATCTAAATTTTAATTAAAACTCCAGTCACCACTGCACCCTATGGTTTCTCCTTTCTCCTTTCTTGTCTTGTTTTGGTCGAATGACTGGATATGACATGTGAGGGGAGGAGCTATATAGCAGCTCTGCTTGTGTGATCCTCTTGCAACTTCCTGTTGGGAAGGGAATATATCCCATAAGTAATGGATGACCCATGGACTGAATACACTACAAGAGAAATAAATTTATCAGGTAAGCATAAATTATGTTTTTCCTGCAATAAGGTATGTGTAGTTAATATTTTTCTAGGGATGGAATTTGCTAGAAAATGCTGCTGATACCGAAGTAATGTAAGTAAAGCCTTAAATGCAGTGATAGCGACTGGTATCAGGCTTATTAACAGAGATACATACTCTTATAAAAGTGTAATATAAAACGTTTGCTGGCATGTTTAATCGTTTTTTATATATGTTTGGTGATAAAACTTTTTGGGGCCTAGTTTTTTTCCACATGGCTGGCTTGATTTTGCCTAGAAACAGTTTCCTGAGGCTTTCCACTGTTGTAATATGAGTGGGAGGGGCCTATTTTAGCGCTTTTTTGCGCAGCAAAAATTACAGACACAGACATCCAGCTTCTTGCTGCATGTTCCAGGACATCTCTGGAGGGCTTAAAGGGCTTCAAAGTCGTTTTTGAGGGAGGTAAAAAGCCACAGTAGAGCTGTGGCAGTTGTTGTGACTGAAAAACGTTTTTGTCTTTTATTATTCCGTTTTTGGTATTAAGGGGTTAATCATCCATTTGCAAGTGGGTGCAATGCTCTGCTAACTTATTACATACACTGTAAAAATTTCGTTAGTGTAACTGCCTTTTTTCACTGTTATTTCAAATTTTGACAAAATTTGTGTTTCTTAAAAAGCACAGTAACGTTTTTTATATTGCTTGTAAACTTGTTTTTAAAGTGTTTTCCAAGCTTGCTAGTCTGTATAAACATGTCTGACACAGAGGAAACTTGTTCATTATGTTTGAAAGCCATGGTGGAGCCCCATAGGAGAATGTGTACTAAATGTATTGATTTCACCTTAAACAGTAAAGATCAGTCTTTAGCTATAAAACAATTGTCACCAGAGGGTTCTATCGAGGGGGAAGTTATGCCGACTAACTCTCCCTACGTGTCAGACCCTTCGCCTCCCGCTCAGGGGACGCACGCTAGTATGGCGCCAATTACATCAGGGACGCCCATAGCGATTACCTTGCAGGACATGGCTGCAATCATGAATAATACCCTGTCAGAGGTATTATCCAGATTGCCTGAATTAAGAGGCAAGCGCGATAGCTCTGGGGTTAGAAGAGATACAGAGCGCACAGATGCTGTAAGAGCCATGTCTGACTGCGTCACAATATGCAGAACATGAGGACGGAGAGCTTCAGTCTGTGGGTGACATCTCTGACTCGGGGAAACCTGATTCAGAGATTTCTAATTTTAAATTTAAGCTTGAGAACCTCTGTGTATTGCTTGGGGAGGTATTAGCTGCTCTGAATGACTGTAACACAGTTGCAGTACCAGAGAAATTGTGTAGGCTGGATAAATACTATGCGTTGCCTGTGTGTACTGATGTTTTTCCTATACCTAAAAGGCTTACAGAAATTATTAGCAAGGAGTGGGATAGACCGGGTGTGCCTTTTTCCCCACCTCCTATTTTTAGAAAAATGTTTCCAATAGACGCCACTACACAGGACTTATGGCAGACGGTCCCTAAGGTGGAGGGAGCAGTTTCTACTTTAGCAAAGCGTACCACTATCCCGGTTGAGGATAGTTGTGCTTTTTCAGATCCAATGGATAAAAAATTGGAGGGTTACCTTAAGAAAATGTTTATTCAACAAGGTTTTATTTTACAGCCCCTTGCATGCATTGCGCCTGTCACTGCTGCGGCGGCGGCATTCTGGTTTGAGTCCCTGGAAGAGGCCATCCATACAGCTCCATTGACTGAAATTATTGACAAGCTTAGAACGCTTAAGCTAGCTAACTCATTTGTTTCTGATGCCATTGTTCATTTAACTAAACTAACGGCTAAGAATTCCGGATTCGCCATCCAGGCGCGTAGGGCGTTATGGCTTAAATCCTGGTCAGCTGACGTGACTTCAAAGTCTAAATTACTCAACATTCCTTTCAAGGGGCAGACCTTATTCGGGCCTGGCTTGAAGGAAATTATTGCTGACATTACTGGAGGTAAAGGTCATACCCTTCCTCAGGACAGGGCCAAATCAAAGGCCAAACAGTCTAATTTTCGTGCCTTTCGAAATTTCAAGGCAGGAGCAGCATCAACTTCCTCCGCTTCAAAACAAGAGGGAACTGTTGCTCATTCCAGACAGGCCTGGAAACCTAACCAGTCCTGGAACAAGGGCAAGCAGGCCAGAAAGCCTGCTGCTGCCCCCAAGACAGCATGAAGGAACGGCCCCCTATCCGGAAACGGATCTAGTGGGGGGCAGACTTTCTCTCTTCGCCCAGGCGTGGGCAAGAGATGTTCAGCATCCCTGGGCGTTGGAGATCATATCTCAGGGATATCTTCTGGACTTCAAAGCTTCTCCTCCACAAGGGAGATTTCATCTTTCAAGGTTATCAGCAAACCAGATAAAGAAAGAGGCATTCCTAAGCTGTGTGCAAGACCTCCTAGTAATGGGAGTGATCCATCCAGTTCCGCGGACGGAACAAGGACAGGGGTTTTATTCAAATCTGTTTGTGGTTCCCAAGAAAGAGGGAACCTTCAGACCAATTTTGGATCTAAAGATCTTAAACAAATCCAAGAGGGTCAGTACATGACCACAGTGGACTTAAAGGATGCCTACCTTCACATACCGATTCACAAAGATCATCATCGGTTCCTAAGGTTTGCCTTTCTAGACAGGCATTACCAATTTGTAGCTCTTCCCTTCAGGTTGGCTACAGCCCCGAGAATTTTTACAAAGGTTCTGGGCTCACTTCTGGCGGTTCTAAGACCGCGGGCATAGCGGTGGCTCCTTATCTAGACGACATCCTGATACAGGCATCAAGCTTTCAAATTGCCAAGTCTCATACAGAGATAGTTCTGGCATTTCTGAGGTTGCATGGGTGGAAAGTGAACGTGGAAAAGAGTTCTCTATCCCCACTCACAAGAGTGTCCTTCCTAGGGACTCTTATAGATTCTGTAGAGATGAAAATTTACCTGACGGAGTCCAGGTTATCAAAACTTCTAAATGCTTGCCGTGTCCTTCATTCCATTCCACGCCCGTCAGTGGCTCAGTGCATGAAAGTAATCGGCTTAATGGTAGCGGCAATGGACATAGTGCCATTTGCGCGCCTGCATCTCAGACCGCTGCAATTATGCATGCTAAGTCAGTGGAATGGGGATTACTCAGATTTGTCCCCTCTACTAAATCTGGATCAAGAGACCAGAGATTCTCTTCTCTGGTGGCTATCTCGGGTCCATCTGTCCAAGGGGGTATGTCTTTTATCAGGCCAGATTGGACGATTGGAACAACAGATGCCAGCCTTCTAGGTTGGGGTGCAGTCTGGAACTCCCTGAAGGCTCAGGGATCGTGGACTCAGGAGGAGAAACTCCTCCCAATAAATATTCTGGAGTTAAGAGCAATATTCAATGCTCTTCTAGCTTGGCCTCAGTTAGCAACCCTGAGGTTCATCAGATTTCAGTCGGACAACATCACGACTGGGGCTTACATCAACCATCAAGGGGGAACCAGGAGTTCCCTAGCGATGTTAGAAGTCTCAAAGATAATTCGCTGGGCAGAGTCTCACTCTTGCCACCTGTCAGCGATCCACATCCCAGGCGTAGAGAACTGGGAGGCGGATTTTCTAAGTCGTCAGACTTTTCATCCGGGGGAGTGGGAACTCCATCCGGAGGTGTTTGCTCAACAGGTCCATCGTTGGGGCAAACCAGAACTGGATCTCATGGCATCTCGCCAGAACGCCAAGCTTCCTTGTTACGGATCCAGGTCCAGGGACCCAGAAGCGACGCTGATGGATGCTCTAGCAGCGCCTTGGTTCTTCAACCTGGCTTATGTGTTTCCACCGTTTCCTCTGCTCCCTCGACTGATTGCCAAAATCAAACAGGAGAGAGCATCGGTGATTCTGATAGCGCCTGCGTGGCCATGCAGGACCTGGTATGCAGACCCTAGTGGACATGTCATCCTTTCCACCATGGACTCTGCCTCTGAGACAGGACCTTCTAATACAAGGTCCTTTCAATCATCCAAATCTAATTTCTCTGAGACTGACTGCATGGAGATTGAAAGCTTGATTCTATCAAAGCGTGGCTTCTCCGAGTCAGTCATTGATACCTTAATACAGGCACGAAAGCCTGTCACCAGGAAAATCTACCACAAGATATGGCGTAAATATCTTTATTGGTGTGAATCCAAGAATTACTCATGGAGTAAGGTTAGGATTTCTAGGATATTGTCCTTTCTCCAAGAGGGTTTGGACAAAGGATTATCAGCTAGTTTCTTAAAAGGACAGATTTCTGCTCTGTCTATTCTTTTGCACAAGCGTCTGGCAGAGGTTCCAGACGTCCAGGCATTTTGTCAGGCTTTGGTTAGAATTAAGCCTGTGTTTAAACCTGTTGCTCCCCCGTGGAGCTTAAACTTGGTTCTTAAAGTTCTTCAAGGAGTTCCGTTTGAACCCCTTCATTCCATTGATATTAAACTTTTATCTTGGAAAGTTCTGTTTTTCATGGCTATTTCCTTGGCTCGGAGAGTCTCTGAGCTATCTGCCTTACAATGTGATTCTCCTTATCTGATTTTTCATGCAGATAAGGTAGTTCTGCATACCAAACCTGGGTTTTTACCTAAGGTGGTTTCTAACAAGAATATCAATCAAGAGATTGTTGTTCCATCATTGTGTCCTAATCCTTCTTCAAAGAAGGAACGACTTTTACATAATCTGGACGTAGTCCGTGCCTTGAAGTTTTGCTTACAAGCTACTAAAGATTTTCGTCAAACATCTTCCCTGTTTGTTGTTTACTCTGGACAGAGGAGAGGTCAAAAAGCTTCAGCAACCTCTCTTTCCTTTTGGCTTTGGAGCATAATACGCCTAGCCTATGAGACTGCTGGACAGCAGCCCCCTGAAAGGATTACAGCTCATTCTACTAGAGCTGTGGCTTCCACCTGGGCCTTTAAAAATGAGGCCTCTGTTGAACAGATTTGCAAGGCTGCGACTTGGTCTTCGCTTCACACCTTTTCAAAATTTTACAAATTTGATACTTTTGCTTCTTCGGAGGCTGTTTTTGGGAGAAAGGTTCTTCAGGCAGTGGTTCCTTCCGTTTAATCCTGCCTTGTCCCTCCCATCATCCGTGTACTTTAGCTTTGGTATGCGACAAGTAATGGATGATCCGTGGACTGGATACACCTAACAAGAGAAAACATAATTTATGCTTACCTGATAAATTTATTTTTCTTGTAGTGTATCCAGTCCACGGCCCGCCCTGTCCTTTTAAGGCAGGTCTAAATTTTATTAAAACTACAGTCACCACTGCACCCTATGGTTTTCTCCTTTCTCGGCTTGTTTTGGTCGAATAACTGGATATGGCAGTGAGGGGAGGAGCTATATAGCAGCTCTGCTGTGGGTGATTATCTTGCAACTTCCTGTTGGGAAGGAGAATATCCCACAAGTAATGGATGATCTGTGGACTGGATTCACTACAAGAGAAATAAATTTAGCAGGTAAGCATAAATTATGTTTTTTCACATCCACATAGTGGGTACAAATTTTATTATAGGGATTTTTTCACTTGCAGCAGCAGTTACGTTATATACAAGATCAAATGTCCATGTGGGAAGGCCTACATTGGCGAGTCCACTAGGATGGTACGAGACAGAATAACCGAGCATAAGAGCAATATTAGGTGTGGTAAATTGTCATCTCCAGTGGCCTATCACTTTTTGGCAGCAGGTCATCAAATAAGTCAGCTTCGGTTCCAGGTGATTGAACAGGTCAAGGTCCCCAGAAGGGGTGGTAACAGGGAGATTTTACTCAAACAACGGGAGTCCTTTTGGATTTTCCACCTTGGAACCGAAGGGGCTTAACAGAGAAATAGATTGGTCAGTATTTTATTAATATTAAAAAAATTTCTATTACTCTTTTTTTCAAACCAATTCTGTTCTGTCACATTCTGAAGTTTAAAGCAATAAAATTGTAAATAATGAATATATTTAGACTGGTAGGTTTAGCATTTAACATTGATTGAATATGTAATTGAGGCTTCATAGCTGTTTGTTTTTAATTTCACTATTTTTTAGGTGACTACACCTTTATGGGGCCGCTAGAGGGCGCTGTCCCATTACTGTTGCATTATTAGGAAGACTGTAAGGGTTAAAACCCAGGTAAGCTATTTAAACAGGTGTATCTGTATAGGTATTGATCACATGATTAAGGGGCACATTGCCCCGAAACGTCGTGGCTGTTGGACCTTGCTTTCTCTAAAATAAAGTGCATCACTTTTGGCAAATTGGTGAGCTTCCATCTTTGGCTTTTTGGTTAGAATTAAGCCTGTGTTTAAACCTGTTGCTCCGCCATGGAGTTTGAATTTAGTTCTTAATGTTCTTCAAGGGGTTCCGTTTGAACCCATGCATTCTATAGATATTTAACTTCTATCTTGGAAAGTTCTGTTTTTAGTTGCTATCTCTTCTGCTCGAAGAGTTTCTGAGCTATCTGCGTTGCAATGCGACACGCCTTCTTATATTCCATTCTGATAAGATGGTTTTGCGCACTAAACCTGGATTCCTTCCTAAGGTTGTTTCAAATAAGAATATTAATCAGGAAATTATTGTTCCTTCTCTGTGTCCTAATCCTTCTAAGAAGGAGCGTCTGTTACATAATTTGGACGTGGTTCGTGTCTTGAAGTTTTACTTGCAAGCGACCAAGGATTTCTGTCCAACATCTTCTCTATTTGTTGTCTATTCTGGAAAGCGTAGAGGTCAAAAAGCTACGGCCACTTCTTTCTTTTTGGCTGAAAAGCATCATCCGTTTGGCATACGAGACTGCTGGACAGCAGCCTCCTGAAAAAAGTACAGCTCATTCTACTAGAGCGGTGGCTTCCACATGAACTTTTAAAAATTATACTTCTGTTGAACAGATTTGTAAGGCTGCGACTTGGTCTTCCCTTCATGCCTTTTACAAATTTGATACTTTTGCTTCTTCTGAGGCTATTTTTGGGAGAAAAGTTCTACAAGCAGTGGTGCCTTCTGTTTAGGTATCTGTCTTGTCCCTCCTGTTCATCTGTGTCCTGTAGCTTTGGTATTGTATCCCACAAGTAAAGGATGAATCTGTGGACTCGTCATATCTTGTAGAAGAAAACGAAATTCATGCTTACCTGATAAATTGATTTCTTCTAAGATATGACGAGTCCCGGCCCTCCCTGTCAATTTTAGACAGAATATATTTTTTTGTTTAAAACTTCAGTCTCCTCTGCACCTTTTTAGTTTCTCCTTTTTCTTCCTATACCTTCGGTCGAATGACTGGGGGTGGAGTCAAGGCAGGAGCTATATAGACAGCTCTGCTGTGGTGCTCTTTGCCACTTCCTGTTAGCAGGAGGATAATCTCCCACAAGTAAAGGATGAATCAGTGGACTTGTCGTATCTTAGAAGAAATCAATTTATCAGGTAAGCATAAATTTCCTTTTTATTTAAATTTCTATTTTAAAGACCTATATTAAATGTAACTCACATTTATACCAAAGATTTATTAAATAGCCGTGCCGGTACCAGCCACAGTTAATTACTAAAAGTTGTCAATCTACTGAGGCAAACGCTGCATAGCTTTTTCAAACCATAAAACGTCTATCATGCTTGTTTGGCTATAGTTTTTTTTGTAACCATTTCAAAGTGTGTTTGTGACAGTGTTCAAATTCTTCCAGTAGCGGTCTAGATAAGTGTTTTTCAACTATAATCTTTACACTAACAGGCCAAATTTTCATATCAAAACTACAGTACAGTTTAAATAAGCTGATCGGTACCCATGGTTGCTAACCTTCTCTCACCAATCAGTTAATTATTTCACTTGTTTTCCAGTTGAGATATATTGAAAATCTGTCTGGTTGGTATGCTGTGCATTGGGGTTAAAAACACTGGTCTGGAAATAGATCTTAACAGGGAAGCCCCATCTATATTTAAGGTTAAGATGACGTAGATTTTGTGTAAATTGTTGGTAAGTTCGTCTCTTTGCAAGAGTGTATGGAGATAAGTCCGGGAAGATTTGGATTGTCTCATACGGAGTCTTGAGATTTTTATTGAGAAATGAAGCTCTAAAGACTCTCTCTTTAAAAGTAAAGTAATGGAGCCTAAGAATGACATCCCTTGGGGTATCAGAAGAAGAGTTCCGTGGGCGAAACGCTCTATGAGCTCGGTCTATAATGGATTCTTGATCTGAGATGGTGCCAAGCAACTCTCCAAAAAGGCCAGAGAGGTATTTGAGCAGATCTGTTGAACCAATTGCCTCAGGAATGCCTCTGATCCGTAAATTGTTCCTCCGTGACCTATCTTCCATATCTGCCATTTTAGCTTCTAGGTATGAGATCTGTTCAGTTAAGCTCTGTGAATATGCGAGGAGATTAGAGTGGTCTACATTTAAATCTTCGTGCTTACGTTCAAGAGTGTCCGTGCGTTCTCCTAGTGAAGCGATATCTCTTTTAAGTTCGCTCACAGAGTGTCTTAGGTCTTGCCTAAGGGACGAGTAATGAGAATCCATTTTCTCAGAGAGAGCTTTAATTGATTCCACTACAGCAGATTGTGGTACATCTTGGCGTTCCTTAGCATGTTTAGGAGATTTTGGAGGTAAGTTGTATGCTGCAATGCCTTCTCTGGAGTCTTCCTCAGAGCCCTCCGGATCCGAAGAGATTTTACTATGGAAATGATCATTGAGTGTTCTTTTAGGGTTCCCCTGGTGCTTCAACTTTTTCCTCATACTGTGCCCCCCTTATTGTCCCCTCCCTTATACTGAGCGGCTCTTGCCCGCTGAATTACCCCTATATACTCTGACCCAAGAGAGGCCAGACAAAAGCCAACTCCCTACACCATACCGTTATTAGTTTATAGAGTACCTTTAACATCAGTGTAGGGACCATTAGATATATTATATAAAAACTGAGGTCTTCTTGTTATGTGTTCCAGACACTCTTGTTTACCATAAACTACCTTGCACTTTATGTTCCTGGTTTCAGGAATAATGTCCTATCTCATGTAAGTGGCTAGTTTCTGTTTATTGAACCTGATGTATCATTTAATAACAGCGCTCATCTATATACATATGCCACTGCTTCTGTTTGAATATAGTGACATGGATAATTGTAATGTTGGTACTTTAATGCTTTAGTTTCAGTTTAATTTCTATATGAGAAATGTATAATTATTCTTCTCGTTTATGATCCGTGCCTGGACACATTTTCTGTTTTGTGTTTATTTTCCATTACCTCAATAAAAAAAAATATTTAAAAAAACAACAAAAACACTGGTCTGGCAATAGCATACGCCGCAACTACAGAAGCAAGTTACTGGGACCCGGTGCAGAAGTTGGCGCCAGGGAGCCTCCTCGAGCCGCATAAGACCCGCATCGATCCAGAGCAGAGGAGAAGTGGCAAAGCTGCAGACACAACGCAGCGTAAAAACAGAGGTACATCTCTTTAATTTTTAACGGGGTCAGTAAATATAGCAAGGGGCAAGGGCAGACGCAAACGCTTCTTAGTCTCACCCGCTGCGGGGCCTACACATTCTGAGTGTGAGCAGTCTATCTGGAGAGACATCCAGGCATTACTCCTGCCTAAGCACGACACGGTTCAGATCTGTAAGGAGAGCAGCACAGCTCTCTCTCACGAAGGGGCATATCAGTAAAAGCCTGCTTCTAAAGACTGATATACACCGCAGATCTTCATATCTGCTCACCCTGCATACCATAACGCTTGTTAGCTGAATTCACAGCTTGGAACTTATTTTGCTCGTCTGCCACCAACAGCAAAAACATAGTAGACTGCAATTATTAAAGAAGTTATATACTTATAATAACAAAAAAAAAAAAAAAAATTATTAAATAAAAAGGAAAAAAGAAAGAGAAGAGGGAAAAAGGAATAAAGGAAAAAAGGAAAGGGAAAATTTAAAAAAAAAATAATAAAAAGTGACATAAGGCTTCCTAAATCTAAGAACTCTGCTCAGCCTGCACCTTTCTCTAAATCACTGCAGGCAAAATAAAGACACTCAGCTTTTCTCTCAAGCCTCAGAGAGACTCCCAGGAAAACACACAATTTGAGCATTTTATTTACAAGGTGATGCCTTGTAAGAGGCAGACAAAAGGTGACAAAACCCCCTCCTCTAAATTGCTTAGTCAATACTTGAAACCCAAGGAACCACTTTCACAAACAGAGGGGGAGGTAGCTGGAGATATGCAGGCACCGACGGGTCTCTCCCCTTCTACATCAGACCTAGATCCCAGCACATTCGTCACGAAAAGGGATATTGTAAACTTATCTTCAAAAGATGACATCAAAGTCGTATTACATGAAATGAGGACCCTCTTCGGGGACCTACGTAAAGACCTAGGCGCCATGGAGAAAAGGGTAGTCTCCCTAGAAAATAATCATGAATCCCTAGCAGCGGAAGTCCAGTCAAATGCCTCTAACATTCAAGATCACGATGACAAACTACATATACTCTCCGAAAAATTAGAAGACTTGGAGAACAGGACACGCCGAAACAATCTCTGAATAAGGGGTGTATCTGAATCTATCTTCCCTCCAGCTATTGAGGGATACCTCCAGGCTTTATTTAGAGTTATCAAAGACAACCCATCTGCTGAGGACATTCAGATAGAGCGCACCCATAGAGCCTTGCGCCCCAAACCCCCTCCTAAAGCCCCACCGAGAGATATCATAGTAAAATTCCTAAAGTACAAAGATAAAGAGGAGTTACTACGCAGTGCCAGAGAGAAACACCCAATCCTACATGCAGGAGAAGAAATTCAACTTTTTACAGATCTCTCTCCTGCTACCCTGCAGAAAAGAAGAGAGTTATCCAACATCACCTCCACATTGAAGAAACATGGCATTGCTTACAGATGGGGCTTCCCAGTTTCTTTGATTGCCACAGCAAACAACAGAACGTCTATTTTCAGACCAGGATCGGATCCTAATATCTTCTACAGAGATCTCTCACTACCAACATACCTTGATGAAAGCGGTACCCGGGGCCCACCCCTGGAGCCACCACGAGACTGAGGGCCCTGCAAGAGTTACTCTTACCTGGCAGTATAACATGCTGCCCAACTTGGACTCCACCAAACCAAAGTTCCTATCTACAGGGTCACGTATATAAGAAGGGTATGTACTGTTACTCCACGAAGAAACTAGAGGTGAGTGTTCTCCTGTATAATTTGCCTCCATCACCTGCACACAGATGTTAATTCATGAGTTGTGGTGGAGCTCCATCATATTGCCCCCTCTTCAGCTGACTCTGGACTCTCATTTGGGGAGGATTTCTCTTCCCATGAAAGGACATACCTTACTACTAGTTCAGTTCCAGCTCCCTCAGTAGTGTTCAGTTTGTGCGAGTTTGAGGGGACTCTCAATGTCATCCACAAGGTTATTTTGGTTATAACTTGTTAAGACTGTTATGCTTTTAGGCCTACACAAAGTGTCAGATTTTAGCTTGTTGTTGGAACTGAGACTATTACTTAGAAACCTATATTTATTGCAAGTGGTATCTGTAATGTTCAAAAAACAAAAAAAAACAAAAACAAAAAAAATAACAAAATAAAACAAAAACAAAATAATTAAATAAATAAATAATTAAAAAATAATAATAATAATAATAATAAAAAAAAAATAAAAAAAAATATAAACAAGAAAAAGAGGGAAAGAAGGGAAACAAGAAGGGGGAAAATAATTTATTTCCTACCTTATTTGAAATACACTGAAATATAGCCAGACCCACAAAGACTTTCTGATATCCACCTGTGGGTTTTACTAGTTTTATCACGATATTATCTACTGAAGTCACATACAGAGTTTATGATGTTATTGAGATGTTTTTTTGTTTTCCTCTTTATGTTCAATTGTCATTTATTCTTGTTTATTAGAACTCAAAAGTCTACTACTGTTACCTGAAAATCCTTTCGACTAATTGTACATTATATCCAAAGTTTTAAGTAAGTTGCTTGCAGTTTATTGAATGCCTGGAAATTCCTTTTGGGGTCTCAGTCCCTTCCAGCACCCTACGCATCAATCTAAATTCTATGTTCTCACACTTACTGGCCTCTAAGACAGCCATCTCAACATTTTCTAATCCCTCTTTCAAATATCACTAGCTCCAACTAGGATCTTAGAACTTAATATTTCTAGACATACCACCCTGCAACGTTCTACAGATCACACCATATCCCCTTCTCCTTCCTTATTTGTCTCTCCCTGCCTCCCCCTCTCTCTCCATCCCTTCCTTGACCCATACTTTTACCCCCTCTCCTCCCTCCTCTCCATCCCTTCCTAACTACCCCTACGCCAACAAACAATTACGCTATAAGATTAACATTCCACCTAGTTGGCGGTGGAGATACTTCCCCTGCCTTGTCGCTTTCTCGAAGGTTATACAGACGGTTGATAGATTACGGGTACTCCGCACTAGACCCTCTGCTGAGGACTAATCTGTTGTGTCATTTTACAATCCTCTCCGCTAGTTTGTACTTTCTAGACAACCTTTTCTACACTTCTCTTCTCTCTTGTTAACTTTTTCTCCTCCTTCCTCACCCATCTCCCACCCCCCCCTTTTTTTTTTTTTTTTTTTTCCTTCTCCTCTCCACCATGCCAGATAATCTCAGAAGATTTAAAGATCATTCCTTCAAAATTACGTCTATCAACGCTAAAGGCCTAAACAGCCCTGGCAAGCGCTCTATAGCAATTAGGGAGCTGAATAAACTAAAAAGCCAAGTCATCTTATTGCAAGAAACCCACTTCCAGAAGGGTAGGGAACCCCGGTGGTCTCCCCCTCATTTCCCCATAACACATTTCGCATCAGGCCCAGACAAAAAGAGGGGTGTGGGTATCCTCATACACAAAACCCTTCCTGTACAATCAGAACACATAATCAAAGACTCAGAGGGACGATTTATTCTTCTGGTGGGCACTCTCTTTGGCCAATATATCATGTTCCTAAATGTTTACGCCCCTAATCAAGCCCAAGGTAACTTTTTCAAAAAAAAATTCAAATTTACTGCTGGACCACACTAAAGGAGTCCTTGCGGGAGATTTCAATCTTATATTTGATCCCAGCTGTAACTCCTCAAGAGGAGTATCCACCGTTCTAAAGTCCACTTTGAGAGCTGTTAAAAACTCCCTTAATAATTTGGATCTCCACGACACCTGGAGAACCCTACACATAAATGAAAGGGATTATACCTTCTACTCCCCTCCACATAAATGCTACACGCGGATTGACCATATTATGATGGATTCACATGGTCTCTCCCTCGCCGAACACTGTTACATCGGTAATATTACATGGTCAGACCACGCCCCTATCACTTGCTCCTTGCTCTGGCCGGGCACACCGATTATAAACAAAACCTGGAAACTAGATGACACAATATTAGATAATCCTATATTTGTGGGAGAGGTAGAAAAGTCTTTAACAGAATATTTTTTAATTAATGTAAACACAACATCTTCTCCTGTGATAGAATGGGAAGCTCATAAATCAGTGATCAGAGGTCTCTGCATTAAGTAAAGTGCTCAACTGGCTAAACAATTCAGGGCCCTACACAGCACGTTACTAGACAGAATTAACGCATTAGAAAAAAACACATAAACAGAACCCAACCAATGACACTATCATGGAAAACCTATTGACAGCCAGGTCAGACTTAAAGCAATACATCAGCGCAATGCATTGCGCCTCAAGCAATACTTCTACGAGGGGGGCAATAAACCGGGGAAAATCCTCGCGAGAACACTGCGCAGGAAACAACTATCATCCTACATCCACTCCATAAAATCTAAGGACGGTACCCCTGTTTCCAGCAGTAAACTTATAGCCTCTACATTCAGAGACTTTCATAGGTCACTATATAACATAAAAGACTCATTCAACAACTTACATACCCAGTCAGATCCAGATACCCTAGAAGAACTAACAAATAACTACTTTAATGACATTAACCTGCCCTCCCTATCAGACGAAGAGAGATGCGACTTAGCATCCCCTCTCTCAGAGGAGGAATTACTTACAGCAATCAAAGATATGCCATCTGGTAAGAGCCCAGGACCAGACGGTTTTACCCCTAGATATTACAAACTGTTTAGCACAATACTTTCTCCTCATCTACTAAGACTCTTTAACACTCTAAGGGACAGTCCTGTCTTTTCCAACTCTCTGTTGGAAGCACATATTACAGTCATTCCCAAACCGGGGAAACCGGCCAACTGCCCAGAAAATATCAGGCCCATCTCTCTTATAAACTCGGATATGAAAATATTGGTGAAGGTCCTCGCTAACAGACTAAATAAATATCTTCCAAAACTGATAGCCACGGACCAAGTTGGCTTTATTCCGGGCCGTGAAGCCCGCGATAACACCATTAAAATTTTGCAAATAATTAATTATGCCAAGGTTTCACAAGTCCCGATGGCCCTTCTTGCAAACGGACGCGGAGAAGGCCTTCGATCGTGTTCGATGGCCTTTTCTCCGCAGGGCTATGTCCGAGATGGGAATCCCAGACCCTTTTTTGAACACAGCTATGGCTTTGTATTCCTCTCCAAATGCAAAAATTAGAATTAATGGCACCCTCTCTGAATCTTTTGCAATTAATAACGGTATTAGACAGGGCTGTCCCTTATCTCCGCTTCTCTTCGCCATCTCCATCGAAGTATTAGCACAAAAAATTAGAAATAACAAGGAGATTACTGGTGTAGTGATAGGAGAACGTGTACACAAACAAGCTCTCTATGTTGACGATGCTCTTTTTTCGCTGACTAATGTAGAGACATCTATACCCGCACTACTTGCTGAAATGGCTAAATATAGCAAGATTTCTAATTTCCAACTTAACATCTCTAAATCTGAAATTCTCAACATCAACACTAATCCAACACTCATACAACACTTAAGTGATCTCCACCATACTCCAGTTGCACGCCACAAACTGAAATATCTAGGGATTTATCTCTCACTAACTTCCCAAGATTTGTTCAAACTCAATTACAACACTATAAAAAATGAAATAATAGAGACCTCTCTGTATGGAAAAACAAAAAACTCTCGTGGCTAGGGCGGATAGGGGTACTGAAGATGAATGTTCTACCTCGTGTCTTATACCTATTCCAGACCCTTCCGATACAGCTTCCTGAGGGATACATAACTCAACTTCAAAAAGCTTTTGAACAATATATTTGGGATGGCGCTAGGCCTAGAATCCCGAGAAAAACTATGTATCTCTCTAGAGACAGCGGAGGGTTGGGGGTCCCATGCCTTCATTCTTACAAACGGGCAACTACCCTTCAACATATAGTAGAATGGGCACACAACTCAAACGACAAAGCATGGATACACATTGACAGACAAATCTTTAAAACCAACAATGTAGCAACACTGGCATGGACATCTCGCCCAGGTAGGCCCAAGATAACGGAAAAATACCATGTCACAGCAGGGGTTCTTTTGGACTGGGACAGATTAGTGTCCACCACATCTCCTCACTAGATGCCCCGCTCACTCCCATACTAGAACATAGAGATCTCCCATACTGCCATTTAGGCTTTAATAAACTACAACCATACAGTCTCAGGATAGGATCAGTCCACTTTCTCTCCACAGAAGGCAGGTTAAAGACACAAATCGAATTAGAAGAAACCCATGGGGAGATTTTCTCCTCTTGGCTTCGCTATCACCAACTTGTTCATTTTATTTCCCATCACAAGCGCAAAGAGGCTCTCGGTAGGGAACCCACGCCCTTTGAGACCCTGTGTATTTCAACGACGGTCCCATCACATTTAGTTTCTAAGCTGTATAAGATACTTCTCTATTCAGAAGCAACAGCTCTTCCCTCATACACATACTCCTGGAAAAAAGATTTGGACTGCGAGGTAGAGAAAGAGGCTTGGCTGAGAGCCTTTAGACTTATTAAAAAATCTTCGGTCTCAGCAACAATTCAGGAAATCCACCTAAAATTCCTATGCAGGTGGTATTTAACTCCGTGGCGTCTCCACAGGATCTTTCCCTCACTAAGCAATACTTGCTGGAGGGGATGTGGGGAGGAGGGTTCTCTTCTCCACATCTGGTGGTCCTGCCCTGTCCTGCAGAGCTTCTGGCCTGATGTTCTAGCAGAAATATCTGACGTCCTAGGGATTGTAATCCCACACAACCCACACATACTCCTATTTCTCAATCTCCCCAAGGTAGTGGGGGCGGGCAAACAGCCTCTTTTCTTGATTATGCTCACTGCGGCAAAAAAACTCATTCCAAAACATTGGAAATCTCGAACAGCCCCCTCTCTGGAGGAATGGAGAGAGACAGTCTCCGACCTCCTTTCATTGGAGAGATACCACTATCTAGAAACACACCAGTTGGAGGTCTTCGAGGTAATGCTGGCATTCTGGCAGAGAAAAATTTAATTCATACATTTCCTGCCCGTAATCAACAACCCCATTCCTTTTTTTTTTTTTTTTTTAATTTCTTTTCCTTACCCCTTTCTATTCTCGGCTTTTCTCTTGTTCAAATCCCCCCCCCCCCTCCTTAACCCTCTCCTCACTTCTCTTTTCTTCTCATTTGAAATATACTGTTATCAGCTGCAACTTTTGTAGTCATGCTATAAAAAAAATGTAAAAAACTAAAGGACCATGAGTCAGGTTAAGATACAATTCCAACATTGAAACTTTGTTTATAAACCCTCATGTGAAGTTATTGATCAATGGAAAGGATAATGTTAGTGTTAGGTGTTTCCCCAGGGGGGGTAAGTGTCAGGTCAGGCCGAAGCCACGGGCCCAGTGTATCACCTGAGGCAGATGTAGATTATCTGATAAGGGTCCCTTAGAATGACTCAGACCACGCAGCAATATGATCTAAAGCCAATTCTGTTTATTGAACAGTGCAAGCATTTCTTATAGTGTACAGTAACAGCATATAGGGTTAATGGGATGACACGTTAGGACCGCGTCATCTTACACAGTTTTACACAGTAGAGCACAGTGTGATTCTGGGAATTCACCAGCTCATAACAATCATCTCATAGTCATAATAGGCTAACATCTGCGGAGACAGCAAGGTTTCTGAACCATCTTATTGACATTATCTTCTTCTGGGCGTATAGCCAAAGTACATTGACAAGGCCGAACAGCTAAAGTAACTAACATAACATGCACATAGTTCGCCCTACATAATAACCCATTATCATAAAGTCTAATCATTACTAAATGGATGTTATTCATCACAAAATGGCTGCGGGGAACAAGATGGCTGCCGTCAGGTTCATATTACCCCTAACATACCATCCTTTTATTCTAACAGAATAACATAAAAATAGACAGGCATAGAAAATTAGTAAAGCCTTATATTATGGTAACAAAACTATGTGAGAATACTAAAGAGAAACATATTCCTATGTCGTGATATACTTTTATAGGCTAATTGTCACTGCATATAGGTACAGCCCCTCCAATACCTTCCATCTATCTTCCAGCCTTCCCAAAACTACCGGTCTACCAGCACAGAGACCCAACCAGACCCCATCTACCCCCAAACAACGCTGCATCGTTTATTTCTCCACCTGCATTGCTAGCACCCCCCAATATGTCCAACAGTTCTTTCTCCACAGTAAAGCATGACATAGCAACAGCACAACTGTCTCTAGGTGGCCTCTGAACACTTTAAGAACAGTCTTTGTACATTTGAGAGCGCTGCACCTTGACATTTTGCTATAATACAGTTCTCCAACAGTTAATTTGCAGTAGGGGTGCTTATCCACGGTTCTTCCGCAGGGAGATGCTGGAAATCTGATGGTTTGTTCATGGGGTAGACAAGGCAACCAGTGGATACCCATGGCAAGCAAACACTCGAGTCACAGGGAGTCTAAGAAGCAAACAGAAACAGTACAGGATGAGTACACACCGCAATACAATCACAATTATGTCCAAATAAAACGTCACTTTCATCCTATGTCATTTAAAATCAAACAAAACATTGTTGATATATAATACAAACTAAATACATTGATATTTCTCAGAGAATAATTTACAACTTCTCTATACACTTTTAAATGATACTTCATGAATACTAAGCAAGTGAAAACCTGCCAGACTTCATCAAGGGCCTGAAGGGTTATGCTAAAACTTATGCTAAGGTCTGCCCTGTAGCAAAAATGGAAAAAAAGAAAACAGTCAATAACAAGAAATGAATTTCTTTACAGTGTCACTTTGAACTTCTAAAAATTAAAAGAACCTTGTGTTGCTTTATTCTGCATGGCTGCTATCTATAATGTTTATAATTCTTCAACCATGATCCTAATATTCAACAATCTCATCTGATATAAACACTACTAGTTTACTAATTATTTTATGCAACCTAAATTCTCTCACACTCCTGTATGAGGAACGCCTACAAACAGAACATCATTTAAAACTACAAACTCTTTTAAAGGTAAACACATCTTTATGGTAAGAATTACTCTCTTTGACAAACATCAGGAATGGCCAAATTCACTTTGCAGATACCATACCAATTAATAAAAGGGAAAAATACATTTGCTTTCATAAACTATAATTATGCTATTCCCTAAACAAATATTTCTCTGTATAATGAATATAAACTTCTAGCTGAGACGTGTCCTCCTTATGTTCTAGAGGGTGAAGGGTCTAAAATATTATGATATATTGCACCATTTTCCTTAAACATATTTTTATACTCAGTGGGTCATTCAATAGGGTACAATACTGCGAAGTTCACAGTTACATTTATCTAAAGGGTTACTTTGTTAAGCACATAAACTACAATGTGCACTAATACCAATGAAGCATATGATTTCTTATACCAAATATGATCAATAAAAATAAAACAAATACAAGAGAATACAAAACAAGCAATATAAGGAATGGAGTTAAAACAATACTCCCCTAATTTAATTGGTTGACCCTGTAACAGCATAACAGGTCCTCCATATCGAGCGGCAAGGCACAGTCCAGAGAAGGATAGTCTTTATGTCCTGAAGACACACATCAGAGGAAACAGTCATGGATTACCCAGAGTCCAGTTCTGGGACTGGTACCAGCATGCAAAGCAAAGAATGGATCCAAAGATAGTTCAGCAACTTTTACTGCAGTATGGTGGTTAAAACAAGCTTGACAAAAGGTCTTTCATCTTCATCTTTTCTTTCTTTAAAGGTTTACTTGCTTTCAATCTTTAATCTTTTGAAGAGTGCACTTATGGAATTTTGCCTGTACAGATTTGACCTAAATATGGAAACTCAAAAATAATTCAGTTAGTGTCTTTTAATCTCTGGATACAGCTTCATGATCTCATCCTGCAAATACAAATATAGTGTTAAGAACCAAATCAAAGCAAAATACAACACAGAAAGACAATAAAAAGATCTAATCCACCAGGGAGGGAAAAAAAAGGAGTGGGGTCTGGGTGTACAGGCTACAACCGGGGTGGCCATCAAGGTAGATGATGTCCGTGGCCAGATTCCCAATGAAGGAAAGTTCTAGACAATCCTAGGGACGTAGTGCATCCTGCATTGGGACAAGACAAGGACAGGGAAATTTAGGGCACAGCTGGTGGTTAGGCAATAACATTGTAAGAGGAGATTCAAAACGTTTTAGGTTCACCTCCTAAAAACAATCACCCTCATTACATAAAGATATTCATCAATACTCATCAATACTTCCCCCTTGTTTGCGTGAAACATCTCATGTGACACGCAAACACCACATAACAAGAGACTCAACGACAAATCATGCACTCCACTCATGCAGAGACAATTCTCAATAGCAAGCAAAATCAAATACACTTCACAATTCCATATGCTGTCCATACAGCACGCTTCCACACGTAGTCACAAAAGAGAAAAACATAACAAACAAGCATGGAAAACCAATTGTTCTTGTCTTTCACCAAACAAAACATTAGCTGCCGACACAAATTTCAAACAACCACAATTAACCTAAAATGCAACACATATTCTGACATTTATTGAAATGCAACACTCGCAAAACACTACAAACAATTAAAAACATCCACTCTGTACAATCACAGCAGATGCCCAAGAAACTTCAGTTGCATATTGTACAAATAAAATTGCGCTTATTTGGGAACGATCAGATAACCATGGTACAGCCACAGTTCTCCTGCCGCATGCACCAAGCAAATCCACTGTTAAAGGGACATACTAGTATAAATGAAAATTTCATTATTCAGATAGGACTTTTATTTTTAACCAACTTTCCTAGATTAAACCAAACATAGGTAGGGTCAGATGCTAATTTTTAAGCCTTTGAAGGCTGCCTCTTATCACAGGCTGTTTAAATCTCTTTGCAACACCAAGAGACAAAATAGCCATATAAATAAAACTAAAACTGTAATCAGATAAATTAGCAAGTTATGTAAATTCAGTAGAAACAGATAAATCTTGTATCCTTTGTTTGCAGTCACCTATTGCCTTAATATAAGGATGTTGATTGTAGACACATTATAGACCACGGCTTAGCTGGTAAGCAGCAATCAAACTTAATACAGTTATAGTTGTTGACTGGTTAGTAGCCAAATAACTATATATATTTTAAAATGTCACTTAAATCACTTCATTAAATAATATCTCATTTATTTATTGAGCGCAGTGGGGGTTATTTTAAATAACAAAGAGTTCTGTAATATCTGGGAGATACAGTTTGACCGCCACAGAAATAAAATTATCATTTTTAAGCTATATTCTGTGACAGAATATAATATAAATACTGGTTTCTTTGTAGTGATCATTTATATTTACTGCCTCTTTAAATGTAAAGTACAAATCTTTCTCTCTGCGACGAAGCCAAACACAAGAGAGAACTTTTTTTTTTTTTTTAAAGAAAAGCCAAACATGCACAGTGTTATCATTCTTCTCAAGGATAGTGAGGCAAGCTCAAAGTTTCATTTTTACTTAAAGGAAAAAAAACACTGTTTACTGCTTAAGAATATAAAATTCACACGAAAACTTGATAAATGCTAATTAGTTTAATCACAACAAAATTATTGGATTTAACATTGTGTATAATTTGATAATCACCATTCTGCAGCTCTCCAGCCAAATATAACAACCGCAAATAAGCTTTCTACAAAAGAATAATAATACAATTTCCCCTTTAAATTATTCCCAATGATCCTTATAATAAAAAATGTATACTGACGTTCATTAAATAGCCTAAGCAAGCATAAGCAGCATAAGAACTCACTCACAGCTGGATGCAGGCTAGTTAAAGGGACATTTTACCCAAACTAAAAAATAATCTTTAATTGAAACTGCTAACACAGTGAAATATACTAGTGTTTAGGCTTACAGCAAACCTCATTGTCTTTTATGCAAATATTCCCTTAAATTCTCAGATGTTATATAAGTTTGCCTGTATGCCTTTAAATATTTTTACTCCTCTGTTTTTTTTCTCGTCTTTTTTTTTCTAGTCTCACAGATCGCTACACAAAAATTGTAGACAACTTATCACTTCAGTTTGCATTACAGAGAGAATTAAGTTATGCTGCAAAAAAAAATATCTGCTATCTGAACAGCAGATTTAAAATAAATATATACAAAGAAAGGTCTCTTAAAATATATTTAGCAAACTACTAATACAGTGTTATTGCACTGGTCCTTTAAATAATAAAATGACAATTTTCTATTGCTCCGTCTACGCACTGAGCTCTGATTTTACAGACAAATATAAGATAATGAGATATTCTTATTATCTAAAATTCAACCCATTGCAATCAACTGTGTTTTGAAAGCATAAAACCAGCTACTTCATATATATACAAATAAACTTGCAAATGCAATTTCTCCTATATTTTATACTATGCAGCTTGTATAACAAGTCATGGACAATACATTAATAGCAACACTATGTTACAGTGGACTGTCCCTTTAAGGACTAACCATTTATCACGTAAATCTCATATATATACCCTAACCATAATTTAGGCTGCTTGTATGATTTACCACACAAATTCCACCTCTGTACTGTAGCATGACCTGCAGATTAATTTACTTGCAACAAAAACGGACGCACTTTTAGATAAACTTTCTGCGATACAGACACAGACACACAAGCTCATTTCATCTCGCATACCAGAGATTCACTCCCTTTTTTCCTTTCTCAGAAAAACATCTATTTCATAGCGTACCACATACATATAAAAAAAAAAACCCACAAGATTAACTTGTCACCAAGTTCAAAATGTATTTTTCTTTCTGAATCCCCCGCAAAATGGCCACTTTTGCACGGATTGGGACAATCATTTTCAAATAATACATTCTGTTTTTTTTGGTTTAAAGTAAATCTGTTACATGCATACCACAGTGAGAACCGACAGACCATCACACATTATGCATCTCAATATACAAAATTTCCTTTTCATTACTGCAAGCAAACAAAAAGTCTTACAAACGGTGCTGCTGTAACAGGTTTCTTTCGTTTCTTTTTTTTTTCTTCTGATCTATGTGCACGCTCAATGGTGGCCCCCTTTCTTTGCCTGCTACATTCTTTAACACAGAGATTTCTCTATTTACCACACAGCAGTACTCACTGACAGTGTTTTAAAAATATTTCTGTCTTTTGCAGAAACTATTAACTCTTCTTTTTTTTTACCTTATACATGTAATTTTCTCTGTGCATTCTTATCTATAAGCAGATCCCATTTCTCAACACAATAATAGAGCTTAGCTTAAAAGCCTCCCCGTCAAATGGCATTCATTTATTTCTTGCGCGCTTATCACAGACAGGACTCACAATACCTGTCGTATCCCAGCACAGGACTGATTGCCTGTCTGGAGGGGTATCACAACTGCCGGCAGGACTATAATCCTCCGCAAACCCGTGCTTCAACCACAGGAACCCCTTTAACCCTTTATCATATATTATCAACACCTATTACCAGACTAAATTTAGGTTCAGATTCACAGAAGGAAAGCATGGTAAAAGCACTCATACTTACCCACGGCGAATCCCACAAACTGACATCAAAATTGTTAGGTGTTTCCCCAGGGGGGTAAGTGTCAGGTCAGGCCGAAGCCACGGGCCCAGTGTATCACCTGAGGCAGATGTAGATTATCTGATAAGGGTCCCTTAGAATGACTCAGACCACGCAGCAATATGATCTAAAGCCAATTCTGTTTATTGAACAGTGCAAGCATTTCTTATAGTGTACAGTAACAGCATATAGGGTTAATGGGATGACACATTAGGACCGCGTCATCTTACACAGTTTTACACAGTAGAGCACAGTGTGATTCTGGGAATTCACCAGCTCATAACAATCATCTCATAGTCATAATAGGCTAACATCTGCGGAGACAGCAAGGTTTCTGAACCATCTTATTGACATTATCTTCTTCTGGGCGTATAGCCAAAGTACATTGACAAGGCCGAACAGCTAAAGTAACTAACATAACATGCACATAGTTCGCCCTACATAATAACCCATTATCATAAAGTCTAATCATTACAAAATGGATGTTATTCATCACAAAATGGCTGCGGGGAACAAGATGGCTGCCATCAGGTTCATATTACCCCTAACAGTTAGTCAGCAAAGCCGGAAACACTGGTCTAGATCATACTGTTAAATATATATATATATATATAATATTTTCTTCATAAATGGAAAGAGTCCACAGCTGCATTCATTTTGAATTTTGAGAATTCAGGTGGAGGCAAAGACACACCAGCCAAAGGCTTAAATACCTCTCCCACTTCTCTCATCCCCCAGTCATTATTTGCCTTTCGTCCCAGGAGGTTTGGCAGTACTCTTCGGCATGGGACTGGAGTTTTAAGTAATCCTTTCAGCCTCTCAATAAGAGCATGGATGAAAGTTAGAGTCCGGAGATGCAGGGGGTGTCTTTCTGCGAACCCATCCCGACTCCTATTAACAGCTCCACAAGCAATCAGCGTTGACAAGTTTCACTGCCTGCTTTCTTCTCTCAAGTTCATGGCAGAGGCAAGGCTACTATCTGTCACACTTGAAGGGCGTGTTCCTGTTCCATGGCGTAGATTCCGGCAAGATCGTTTCATTTTACTTTTGTTATGATCGTATTGTAATACAAATGTTTTCCCGAGAGGCTCTCGCCTTGCGGGATTAACTATTATTCAGGGTCTCAGTGAGGCTCTTTTCATATGTTGGAATCAAGAGTTAAAGGGACAGTCTAGTATAAATTAAACTTTCCTTATTCTGATAGGACTTTTAATTTTAATCAACTTTCCAATTTACTTTTATCTTCAAATTTGCTTCTTTTCTCTTGGTATTCTTAGTTTAAACTAAATATAGGTAGGCTCATATGCTAATTTCTAAGCCTTTGAAAGCTGCCTCTTATCACATCATTCTTTTTAAATCTCTTTTCAACACAGAGACAAAGTACATGTGGGCCATATAGATAACACTGTGTTCAGGCACAGGGAATTATTTAAGATTTAGCACAAAACAATGCTAAATTTAAGACAATAGATAAGTCGTGATCAGGGGGCTGGAAGAAGGTTCCTAGATACAAGGTAATCACAGAGGTGAAAAGTATATTAACATAACTGTTGGTTATGCAAAACTGGGGAATGGGTAATAAAGGCATTATCTATCTTTTAAAACAACAATTCTATGGTAGACTGTCCCTTTAATATCTCCTGAGGGGGGTTATTAAACAGGTTTTTTTTAATCATGTTATGTGATTCGACTGCTTATGTGTAGTGTTGCTTAGGCTCATGGCTTGTGGAACATAACGGCCTTTGGAAGTGAAGCAGCCTTTATTGTTGAGCATGCTTTTTCTGGACTGCATGGTGCTCCTGGTGACCGGTCGTGGTCACGTTTTGGCTCTCCATCTCCGCATTCCTGACCATGTGGCGACGGAAGAATTTGCTTCCGCTGGTGTTTGGTTCATAGGAGGTGGTGAATGCCCCAGCCATTGTGGGTTTTAGGTGCCATTTTCATTTTTCTTATTTGGTTATTTTTGTATTCATTATCCCTGTTATGGAGGATTCTGATATTGTGGAGACTGACATCTCTGCATCAGATTCTGTTTCTTGTGAAGAATACAAATTGGCCCGGATGATACATGCCTTCCAGTTATGTTCCGAATGCTGTTTTAGAGTTCTCAATTCCTCAATCTGGGTATCAAGGGGCCGCTGAGCCGTCCGCCTCTGGGGGACCAGTTCCCCGAGTGGCGAGTTCCCTACCACCAACTCTTAATACACATGCAGGTAACCTAGATTTTGCTTATTTTTCTCTGGAAGGTGGCTTGTTCCCTCCAGAGCTGATGGCATGTTTTCGCATGTCCATAATCATGGCTGTGCATCTGCAACTACCAGAAGTGTGCTTACGATATTGTATGTGTTCTGTTAACTGGGACTCCTTAGACATGGGATGGCCTACTCAGCTGTACAGGGAAACAACTATCCTTGAGGCTTTAGGGGGTCAACCTTCGGGCCGGGGTTGTCTTCTGCTCCGGCGAAGGTATGCTGTGCCTTCCGTTATAGACTGGCGCGCCTTCGTGTCCTACTGAGGCACATTTTAGCATTGTTGGAGGATCCCATCCTTAATGGATATGGGGATTCTCAGTCTTCATCTTCGAAGGGCTTGCAGGCTTAGGTATAAGAGGATGAAGTAATCTTCTTATAGCCTTGTCTATTAAGTATCCTTTCCAGTTCTGAGCTGGAAGAACAGGATCCCGGTCCTGCGGGTGTGTTTGTTCTTCTTGGGCGATTAAACTATGGGTTGCCTTTTTTTTTTTTTAAATCCGGTTAGGATGATTTTTATTTTGAGCTCATATTTATGTATTTCCTTTTGGCAAATTTTCTGTAATCAATGCTTCCGATTTCTGGATCGCTCAATTTACTTCTACGGAAGTTTATTGGTGTGAGGACATGTTAGTCCTATGTTTTGTCTGCTGTTTATTCGCCATCTCTGGGGGTGACTATCTGTGGCCTTGACAGTTTGGGTCCTTCTGTTCTTGCGGCCTGTTTCAGGCAAGTGGCTCCTGTCTAGCTGGTCTGGTTGGGGCGCCGAGTGCTTCACATTATTATTGGCGTTATGCCTTGTTTGTAACAAGTTCAGCTAAGCATTTTGAGAGGACCTGAGAGTCCGCGAGGCATGGGGGATTGGTTCAGTCCTTGTTAGCGTTTCTAGCTGGTTGTCGGACTCAGTGAAGTTCCACTGCGACGCGTTCTATTGTTCCATTATTTCGTCGGGATTTTGAGTGTTTCCTTCCCCGCATGGGTTGGAAGTTTGGAGGACTCAGGGCCTCTTTGCCGCCGGTTTCTGGCAGTCTTGCCTTTTCAGGGTCTCCTTGGAATTATCTTTTTTTCAGGAGCTGTTCCTTTTTGAGGCTATTTTAGAGTCATCTGATGATTATACTCTCTTTAAGGAGTGCGATGTGTCTATTCCTACTCTAGGGAGCTTGTCATTTCCCTATCAGGGACATTGGGCTGTGTTGTCTCCTTCCCCAAGCTTTGCTTAGGGGGGTTTTCTAACTGGTTTGGGAAGCTCTGCATTCTTTTTCCTTGGGTGTGGTCCTCCTAGTTACTTACTCTGATGAGATATGGAGACTAGGCTTTGTTCTACTCACTCTTCGAGTGACTTATACTCAATGTTCTCCCTTGGTCTCTAGAGTCTTGGCGCGCCACGGTCGTGCCCTAGCTCCTTTTTGGAGTGTTGGACATCTGCAAGGGGTGTTCTCTTCCTTTTGGGTTGGGATCTACGAGTGAGTCTTGTTCCTGTTCTTTTGGGTAGTCTACTTATTCCCCTGTGAGGTTTGCTTCTTTCAGATCGGGTAATTGTGTTCCCTGGGGAGTTGTTTGTTTTAAACAATTCTGGAGCTTTTAGTTTTTGTCTTGGATCTTTCTGGATGTCCGGAAACTTATGATCCTGTGGCTGGTTCGGGGTGAATTGGGTGTGTGTGGATACTACGCCTGTTACCTATAGCTTTGAACAGTGGCTACCTAGCCAGTAATGAAATAGATATATATATATATATATATATATATATATATATATATATTTATATATATATATATTGACGTTCAAAGTGCCAATAAGGCAAGGTGTGGCTAATCTGTGTGGTGGGATAAAACCCTGTGGTGAGTAGAATAAAATTGATTATAAAATGTATTGCATTAGCAATGCACCTTTATAATCTCTAGTATGTCGCCATACTTGGCTAATAAATGAAGGATAAAAACAACAGCTGCTGAAATAGTATTATGTGGAACAATAGGGTGTGGTGTTAAAACAATGCCCCATTAAAAAATCACATATTAGATACAAATACAATTAGATGTGGAACAATAGAGTAGGTGTTTGACAATATCCCACTTAAAAAAACAAATTAAAATACAATTGGATGGACATCACAGAGGAATACACGTGCATAAAAATGTGAAAAAGGTGTAAAGAGAAAAATGATGAAAAATTAAAAATGGATGATTAAAAGTGAATAAAAAATGAAAAATTATATATCAAATTGAGGTTTGTGTTTCTAAGCAATAAAAAAAAAACAGTGATCCGTGCACAAATGTTATGGAATCCAGAAGTGTAAAAGCGAAGTCACAACTCTATTACATAAAATCCCATTGATGTTCAACAAAGGATAGTGAAATGGATAATAAAACAAACTTATTTCCTGATGGTGAGAAATCCAGTGATGGTGATCTTGGGACAGTGCAAATTAAAGGGACAGTCAAGTCTAAAAAAAACATTGATGTTTTAAATAGGGCATGCAATTTTAAACAACTTCCCAATTTACTTTTATCACCAATTTTGCTTTGTTCTCTTGGTATTCTTAGTTGAAAGCTAAAACTAG
Source organism: Bombina bombina (assembly GCF_027579735.1). Classification (NCBI taxonomy): domain Eukaryota; kingdom Metazoa; phylum Chordata; class Amphibia; order Anura; family Bombinatoridae; genus Bombina; species Bombina bombina. The sequence continues at coordinate 28,967 of NW_026513064.1, forward strand.
GAGGTTCATATGCTAATTTCTTAGACCTTGAAGACTGCCTCTAATCTGAATACATTTTGACCACTAGAGGGCATTAGTTCACATGTTTCATATAGATAACATTGAGCTCAGGCACATAAAGTAACCTAGGACTGAGCACTGATTGGCTAAACTGCATGTCTGTCAAAAGAACTGAAATAAGGGGGCAGTCAGCAGAAGCTTAGATACAAGATCATTACAGAGGTAAAACATGTATTATTATAACTGTGTTGGTTATGCAAAACTGGGGAATGGGTAATAAAGGTATTATCTTTCTTTTTAAACAACAAAAATTCTGGTGTTGACTGTCCCTTTAAAGATGCTTTCCTAGTGGTGAGAATCCTTAAGTCCTATTTAGACCATGATGAATTCTTAAATTTCAGTGTAAAGTCCTGTAAGTGTATAAAAACAAATAGTGCAGAATGTCCAAATTCAATTTAAAAGAATGAAATTATGCTTACCAGCTGCTTGTCCACGCGTTTCGGCTAATAACTTGGCCTTTATCAAGTCTTGCGACGTCCATCCAATTGTATTTGACAATGTCCCACTTAAAAAAAACAAATTAAAATACAAACACCTACTCTATTGTTCCACATCTAATTGTATTTGTATCTAATATGTAATTTTTAATGGGGCATTGTTAACACCACACCCTATTGTTCCACATAATACTGTTTCAGCAGCTGTTTTTATCCTTCATTTATTAGCCAAGTATGGCGACATACTAGAGATTATAAGGTACATTGCTAATTCAATAAATTTTATAATCAATTTTTATTCTGCTGACCACATGGTTTTTATCCCACCACACAGATTAGCCACACCTTGCCTTATTGGCGCTTTGAACGTCAATATATATATATATATATCGCTGGTTCGGTGTGATCCAGTTTTTCCAGGGACCATAGGCTATGGCCTACGGACTGACTAGTTTTTGAGTCTGCTAGCAGCTTGGCCAGGATTTCTGGGTGCATTCGGATACGCTACTTATGGCTTGCCTTGTCTTTTGAATGATGTGTGCTCCCCTTCAGGGGGAGTTCTCTCTGTCTTCATTAGTGACGTCTGGATGATTTTCATCCGGCTTCTGTTTTCAACAGACTATGGCTCATGTCTGGTGAGCATGTGCGCTGTTCTGATATGTGCCTTTCCCTTTGGGGGTTTTTTTGTCCTTAGGGGGGTGGTTTCCCCTCTCTGGAGGGTTGTTGTCCTGTGTGCAGGAGTTGGAACAGGTGTTTTTATCCTGTATGTTCTGTTCCGTCTGTGGATATTGCAATCTCCATGTTGAGACTGTCAGTTATGTTGGGTCTTTCTAGGGACCTACTGCGTCTTGCTATGTTCATCTCCTATGGGGTTCTCTTTGGGAGTATCCCTTTTGAAGGAGCTCTTTGGGTTGGCTCCCAAGTTCTGTTGGGGTGGTCGAGTTCTCCCCATTCTGTCCTTCCCTGGGGGTTGGTGATTGGGGTCCTTTCTGTTCCCCTGTTTTTCAGACCTGCCTGTCACTTGGGCTGGTCCAGTGTGGAGCAGGATCTGAGATCTGTTGTACGTCCTCGTGTCATTTGAGGTTGGTGAGGTTCTGTGCTTCTCCATGTTCAAGATGAAGAAGGGCTGGCGGCTTTTGGATAGCCTGTGATGTGCCCACTGTTTCGTGGATATTTTGCAGTCTGACGATTAGGGTTTGATATCTCTATTCAGCTGCTCTTACTTGCTTGCAAGTATTCTATTTCAGAGTCATCTTGGTATGACTGGTGTTGACAGAGGTGTTCGCTTATCTGGGGTTGCTGCACTTATTTGATGTCTGAATATTTTGATATTTTGAGTTTATCTTGTAACTTGAGGACTCTGCCTTCAGTTGTCCTTTTTAGGGGTTGCACTGTTTTTTTGAGCAGTTTTCTTCTTGGTTTCAGATTCCGGTCTTAACCTTGTGGTTTCTGTATGATCCGGGGTCTGGGCATTGCCTGCCTTGTTCATAAGACCGGTTCGGGTCTCTGTGAGCTTGATTTGGTTTCCGTGGTTCCTTGTTTTATTTGGAACTACTTGTTCCCTTTTTAGGGTTTTTCGGGAATCCTCCTCTTCTTCTTTTTTTTTTTTTCTTCTTCCACATCTTCTCCTTTTTTGGGAGGTTTCGGTAGTTGATCCCTTTCTCTTGTAAGGGGTGTGTTGTTGGGAACCAACTGCTGGGCGGCAGTGTCTCCTGGAGGCTTGTTGGCTCAGTCGAGTCTATTTCTGTGGTCTCTAGCAAGGCTTATGGACTATCTGCAGGTCAGTGTCCTTGGGGCTTTTTCTTTTTTCAAAGTTTCTCGGCTTTGGACGAAGTGGGTTTTTGTGGGTAGGGATTTGCAGGCCTGGTGCCCTCAGAATGGGCCGCCTCTTGTACCCACCCGTTTTACATTCAGTGTCCTCTATAGCTTGGGTATTTTCCCAAAAGTAATGAATTCTGCTGTGGACGGTTTCCATTTATGAAGAAAAACATAAATTATGCTTACCTGATCATTTTCGTTTCTTCAGATGGAGAGTCCACAGCTCCCTGCCTGTGTTTTTGTGTGGGGCGTCTGTTATATTTATTATTCTGGCACCTTTTCACCCTGATATTTCTTCTACTGTTCCTTGTTCCTCGGCAGAATGACTGGGGGATGAGGGAAGTGGGAGAGGTATTTAAGCCTTTGCCTCCTCCTGGTGGCCAGGTTCTGAATTCCCAAAAGTAATGAATGCAGCCATGGACTCTTTCCATCTGAAGAAAAGAAAATTATCAGATAAGCATAATTTGAGATATATATATAGCCCATGTGTATCTGCACTCACACTCATGTGTGGACATCAACCAGGCCATAGCTATAAACAACTAAAGCAAAAAAACAAAGACTGCACTCACTGGAGTACATATGAAAAATCACAAAAATGTAATCAAGCCCTGTTTGGTTCAACTTTTTTGTGAATTTTTAATACATAATCCAGTGAGTACAGTCTTTGGTTTTATATATATATATATATATATATATATATATATATATATATATATATATATATATATATATATATATATATATATATATATATATATATATTCATTACCAGTCATGGAAGCTTTGATAGTTTAATTTCTGCTATTTGAACACTGCCTTACTGTATGCTGAGGTAGATTTAAATTCCTCAGCAAATGTTTGTCAGATTAGACGACTAAAATAAATAAACAATTTTTCAAATAACCCTCCTACTTTCCTTTACCTCACAGTATTTCTATGCCTGTCAAGGAGTAGGCATGGTTTGAAATGCTGCTGAAATTTTAAACAATTTCAGATTTTATTCCTTACAATGTAAAGTTTCCTGGAAGAGAAGGGTGCTGTTTGAGGCATTTTTCTCTCCTTGTTGGAGCTGAGCCTCAAACTAGCCATGGTTGTCAAAAGGTAGTACCTTAGCTGCCTCCTGTTTGGCAAGACTGTTCACAGTCTCCCATTCTCAATTTTTATTTTATTTTTACAGCTATGGACAAGGTCCTACATGAAGTTTACCTTGCAGAGTTGATCTGACTGGGGGTAAGTATATCCCTGGGACTTCTCACTTATTCCTGGTAAAGCACTTAGTAAGTGCTGGCGATGCCTTAGTAAGTATGGGGGGCAGAAGCTTCTTATTGGGGTCACTGTACCATGCATTAGTTTTGGCTCTCATTAGGTTTCGAATGCTGATCTCAGCGTTCTGTTTAACACTTCATGGAACACTGGAGATGCATTTGACTCTCAGAATGGCCAGCAGTATCGCACTCAGCTCTCTCTCCGATCAGGGTTCACAGAGCACAAGAGTTGAGGGTGGTCTGTTCCTCAATGCTCCAATTTTCTTATATGTCGCAGTGCTGAGGTTTAGAGTTTTCTGCTCCCATATTGGCATGGCATTTTGGAGGGGCTCCGTTCCTTTTCTGTTGTGGCTACTAGTGATGTGCAGTTCATGAACGAATCGTTCATTTGAACTGGTTCTTTTTACTGAACTGTATGAATCAGTTCACCAGACTGAACTGATTCATTTGTAACAGTTCAGTTCCTGAGTCAGCTCAGTCAGACAGGCAGCATGTAATATGATCCTAGAGTGAGGTCTCAGTGATTCACAGTTGCTAATGAATCACTGAGTTAACAGTACACAGTACAGGTGGCCCTCGGTTTACGACGGTTCAATTTGCGCCGTTTCAGAATAACGCCCTTTTTTTTGCTATTGAAAAGCATTGACTGCTATTGAAAGCATTAGCACATTCATGCATTAAAATAGCCAGTAGGTGGAGCTGTCCGCTTGTGTTGCAGCAAACACATGCAAAGAAAAGCAAGCCAGACATGATCAATGGATCAGCTTTCAAAGGAACAAGATCTAGCAGTCACTTCCCTTAGCTGCAGACTCAATGCAGAGAACTGTTTGCAGAAAAAGGCAAGTAAAAAACGTTTTTCTTAATTAAACTTAGTTTGATGATGATACAGTCTGTTGTGTGATTAAACACAGGCAGGCTAATCAGTGTTTAACCAGACCTGAGCAATGGATCCGTTGTTAAAGGAACAAGATCTAGCAGCCACTTCCCTTAGCTGCAGACTCAATGCAGAGAACTGTTTGCAGAAAAAGGCAAGTAAAAAAACATTTTTCTTCATTAAACTTAGTTTGATGATGATACAGTCTGTTGTGTGATTATTTTGTTTTTGTTCATTAAACTTAGATTGATGATGATACAGTCTGTGTTTGTGTGATAATTTTATTAAGTGCAGTTTAGCAAATGTTTTTGTTTATTAAACTTAGTTTGATGATGATACAATATATTTTATTAGGTTTATAATGCTGTTTCGCATTTAAAGTCTTCACTTCAAAGCTTTAAAAACAATGTATTAGGTGTTACTTATGTCAATTTTGAGAGGGTCCTGGAACCTAACTCCCTCACTTCCCATTGACTTACATTATAAACTGGGTTTCAATTTACAACGGTTTCGATTTACAACCATTCCTTCTGGAACCTAACCCCGGCGTAAACTGAGGGCTACCTGTACACTGATGCAGTACACTGATTCAACAGCATGTAATATGATCCTAGAGTGAGGTCTCAGTGATTCATAGCAGAAGCAGAGTTATAACACAGTTGCTAATGAATCACTGAGTTAACAGTACACAGTACACTGATTCAGTACACTGATTCAACAGCACAGCACTCATATATAGTATATAGAACATCTGTGTAAGAGGGGTCCTATGAAACAATGTGTGTAAACCATTACAAAGCACAGCAGTATATAACAAAATACTAGTCAGACTCAGGACAGGAGCTGGCGTCCCTGCAGAGTCCCCATGCTTCATGCTTGTTGTGTCATTTATCATTTTTATTATAAAAGTTGAATAAAACTTGTGATTTTGTGCTGTGCTGACTCTGAGTGCTCACACAGGGTGGTGACTAAGTGGCAATAAGCAAGCAGTCAATAATATATGATTCTTCATTACTTTTTAATGAACAAGGAGTCCAGGATTCAGGAGCCAGACCGTCACGCAGTCAGTCAGTGACTCAGGACTCATCTAATGATTCGGAATCGTTCAGCAATCAGTGTGTCTGTATAGAATCTGCGATTCTGCAGCTCTGCCCCTCACACACATAATTGTGACTAGTAGGTGAACTGATGAATCGGTTCATGAACCGGTTCAGTTAATCGAACCGTCCGAAATGAACCGATTCATCTAGGTGAACCGAACTTCACATCACTAGTGGCTACATCTAGTAGTGTCGAATTGAGTGGCTGCTCGTTTCACACGAACGCAAGTTGCAGGAGGGGGAGAGACGCAATACACCGGAACAGAGGGTGCATTAATACCCTGGTATATTTATATATTCTATGTAATATATTCATTTTATTGGGCACATAATCTCTGATTCTGTCTTGTACACAATTTTTGGGACGTTTTTGCTTGCAGGGGTTTCTACACCTACTGACTTTTTTTTTGTGGGGTAAGGGTTTCTTTACCTACTGGACTATTTTGGGTTATGGAGCAACCTGTGGCTGAAGCCTTTGGAGACAGACCCTCTTGTGGATTCTTTGGGTATCAATTTACAAATGAATGTGTTTACTGTGTAAGTCTGCTACAGTATGCACCACAGCACAACTTTTGTAGCACATTCTTATCTGTTCTACTGAACCACTCTCAGGATACAGGTCCATAACATAAGGCGGATTCTCTGCTGGTTTATGTTACTCACGATAGCAGAATTTGCTAAAGCAAATAAGTGAGAAGCAGTGCTGAAAAGCTAAGGCTTAAAACAAAATATCAATTGACTAAAAAGCAATGATATTTATTTCCTTATCTTATATATAAATAATCCCCCTAGGCCACAATAAAAATCTAATTACAAGGGACAATTTTGTCATTAAACGTGTCCAGATGAAATAAGATTTGAACAAGATTTTTTTTTCTTTCTTTTTTTTTAATATGTTGCAATATGAACATTATATTATTTTTTTTTTGGTGCATAGATTATATTGGACATTAAATATATATCCACCTTAAAAATAAGGGGATTTAAATTTTACAGTAATACCACCTTAAATTTGAGGATCAAACGACCAATGAATATAAAGAAATTGCTATTTAAATAAAAAGGGGAATTTTAATGCAATAGGTCTTGATAAAGCCCAGCAAAAGGCGAAACACATTAACAGGACACGTGTGAACACTTAAGTTACCCTGAACACCCTCCCTGTGGAGCATACATAGTAGGCAGAGGGAGGTGTGCTTCAAAAACGAGTTCTAACAAATTATCAAAGGTGTAATCCATTTTCTATCAGGAGGTCCAAGGATCTTAATTCTACCTGATATGACTATACCCACATGCTTTTTTAAGGATGATAAGCAAAATATTGGGATACTGCTGACTCTGAGCTCTTAGTGATGTCACACGAGTCACATGGTGAATTCCTTGACAGTGCAGAAAGATGCAGAGAGTGGAGTAACAGCTGGGATACGGATAGCAACAAGTAGAACCACTTGACAGGTGCAAGTTTTAGTTAAAGAACAATAACCTTATTATAACAGAGGACTTGGTAGGAACTTGAACTTTGTGAGTACCGGACTATTGTTGCTTGAGGACATACAGTGAAAAAAGATTTAGAAGCACAGGTGCTTTTTATACACCTGAGTCAATATCTATGTGTATATAGTTGCACAGTTTGAACTATGCCTCTCTTGTTTTTAATGGTTTTATTGAATAGTTGCTTAGCATAATTTCAAGCAAAAGGAGATGTCACTTGCAATATTTTTATTGTGGTATAAGAGGATTATATATATATATATATATATATATATATATATATATATATATATATATATATATATATATATATATATATATATATATATATATATATATATATATATATATATATATATATATATATATAAGATAAGGAAATAAATAACATTGTTTTTCTTAATCCATTTATATTGTTTTGAACCTTAGATTTTCTGCGCTACATCTCACTTATTTGCTTTAACTACTTTGTATCTATATGTGGAGGGAATAGATAGAAAAGTAGCAGGGCTTGTTTATCTTTTTTTTTTTTTTGTCACTCGTTTCTTTACCTTTTAAATATAGTAACAGAATTTGCAACACAGTTTAAAGCTCAATTACAATCAGCGGTGACTGAAACTATTGCAGCTCTACCCAGCTGCAAGTAAACGTAAACTCAAACATCTAGTTCTTCCAAGGGCAGCACCACAGTTAGCCCTTCCATTATTCAACAAGTACAGGTTTGTGATCTTGAAGGATCCTCTTCTGCATCTGATGGGGAGGTTTTATCTGTTGACTCCTTTTCTGAGTCAGACAAGGAAATTGAGGAAGTTGATTTCCAGTTTACTATGGGCCATTTAAAGTCCTTGTTCAAGGAGGTCTTTACCTTGGAGATACAAGACCCAAAACCTTCTGAGGTGGTGAAGTCAGACTTCGGTTTAGAAAAAAAAAAAATTCCAGCTTTTGTACTAAGTCCCCTGAGACCCTTATGGGTGATTAGCCGTGCTTTACAAGTGACCAATACATACATTTCCTGTACCTTCTCTGGTGTTCATCTGGAGTTTTTTTCTCTTCTAATTTTAAGAAACTTTTTCTGTCCCGGAGATCAACCTAGACTTATGGGATTCTATATCCAAGGTTGATGGGGCTATTTCCACTCTAAATAAGTGGACTACAATTATTTTAGAGGATACTACCTCGTTTAGAGACTTGATGTATGGAAAACTGGAGGGTTATCTGCGAAGGACAGCTTTTTGGTGTGAAAATCTGTCCTGGTTTCCAAAGAATCACCCTTAAAGGAATGCACACGCTTCTAGAATTTAATATGTTCTTGGGTCTCCTCTATCTATGAAACAGTGGTTCATATTATTTGTATCAATGCAAAGAATACCGCGTAGACAGTCTTAGCCAGACGGGCTCTTTGGTTAAAATCTTAGTCTGCTGACATGGTATCTAAATCTAGACTGTATTTCTTTTACAAAGATATGACGAGTCAACGGATTTCATCCTTACTTGTGGAATATTAACCTCCTGCTAACAGGAAGTGGCAAAGAGCACCACAGCAGAGCTGTATATATATATATATATATATATATATAGCCCTTCCCCTCCACCCCCAGTCATTCTCTTTGCCTGTGTTATACTAGGAAGACATGGTAAAGTGAGATGTTAGTTTTAGTTTCTTCAATCAAGAAGTTTTTTTTATTTTAAATGGTACCGGTGCGTACTATTTTCATCAGGGGTATATGGAAGACGATTTCTGCCCTGAGGTTGATGATCTTAGCAGTTGTAACTAAGATCCACGCTCGTTCCCACAAGACTTCTGAAGGTAACCATGAGACATCTTCAGTGTGGAGACCGGTTTCATGCTACAAGCAGCATTAAGGTATGTGCAGCCTTTTTTTCTGAGGAGACTTGGTGTATCAGAACTGGCTGGCATTTATTTCCCTATATGGGAATGGGGTAAGCAGTAAAACCTATTTTAATAAGAGGGGTGTTACTGGAGTCCCTATTTTATATTTATCATTAGTTGATATTTGGGCATTATGTGACATAGGAGACAATATATCAAAAAAACGATGTTTTATGTTTTTTTATTTTTGGCACTTAAAACTTATTGGTTTTATGCTTGAGGGTTATATTGTGTGTGGATTTAGGCAAAATTGTTCACTTTTTCTTTTCTTAAAGGCATAGTACACGTTTTTTATAATGTTTATTTTATGCTATAAATTAGTGTTTCTTTCATGTAATTAGCAAGAGTCCATGAGCTAGTGACGTATGGGATATACATTCCTACCAGGAGGGGCAAAGTTTCCCAAACCTCAAAATGCCTACAAATACACCCCTCACCACACCCACAAATCAGTTTTACAAACTTTGCCTCCTATGGAGGTGGTGAAGTAAGTTTGTGCTAGATTCTACGTTGATATGCGCTCCGCAGCAGGTTGGAGCACGGTTTTCCTCTCAGCGTGCAGTGAATGTCAGAGGGATGTGAGGAGAGTATTGCCTGTTTGAATTCAATGATCTCCTTCTACGGGGTCTATTTCATAGGTTCTCTGTTATCGGTCGTAGAGATTCATCTCTTACCTCCCTTTTCAGATCGACGATATACTCTTATATATATATACCATTACCTCTGCTGATTTTCGTTTCAGTATTGGTTTGGCTTTCTACAAACATGTAGATGAGTGTCCTGGGGTAAGTAAGTCTTATTTTCTGTGACACTCTAAGCTATGGTTGGGCACTTTTTTAATAAAGTTCTAAATATATGTATTCAAACATTTATTTGCCTTGACTCAGGATGTTCAACATTCCTTATTTTCAGACAGTCAGTTTCATATTTGGGATAATGCACTTGAATCAATTATTTTTCTTACCTTAAAAATTTGACTTTTTTCCCTGTGGGCTGTTAGGCTCGCGGGGGCTGAAAATGCTTCATTTTATTGCGTCATTCTTGGCGCGGACTTTTTTGGCGCAAAAAATCTTTTCTGTTTCCGGCGTCATGCGTGTCGCCGGAAGTTGCGTCATTTTTGACGTTCTTTTGCGCCAAAAAAATATCGGTGTTCCGGATGTGGCGTCATTTTTGGCGCCAAAAGCATTTAGGCGCCAAATAATGTGGGCGTCTTATTTGGCGCTAAAAAAATATGGGCGTCGCTTTTGTCTCCACATTATTTAAGTCTCATTTTTCTTTGCTTCTGGTTGCTAGAAGCTTGTTCCTTGGCATTTTTTCCCATTCCTGAAACTGTCATTTAAGGAATTTGATCAATTTTGCTTTATATGTTGTTTTTTCTCTTACATATTGCAAGATGTCTCACGTTGCATCTGAGTCAGAAGATACTTCAGGAAAATCGCTGTCTGGTGCTGGAACTACCAAAGCTAAGTGTATCTGCTGTAAACTTTTGGTAGCTGTTCCTCCAGCTGTTGTTTGTATTAATTGTCATGACAAACCTGTTAATGCAGATAATATTTCCTTTAGTAATGTACCATTACCTGTTGCAGTTCCATCAACATCTAATGTTCAGAATGTTCCTGATAACATAAGAGATTTTGTTTCTGAATCCATCAAGAAGGCTATGTCTGTTATTCCTCCTTCTAGTAAACATAAAAAATCTTTTAAAACTTCTCTTTATACAGATGAATTTTTAAATGAACATCATCATTCTGATTCTAATGACTCTTCTGGTTCAGAGGATTCTGTCTCAGAGGTTGATGCTGATTAATCTTCATATTTATTTAAAATGGAATTTATTCGTTCTTTACTTAAAGAAGTACTAATTGCTTTAGAAATTGAGGATTCTGGTCCTCTTGATACTAAATCTAAACGTTTAGATAAGGTCTTTAAATCTCCTGTGGTTATTCCAGAAGTTTTTCCTGTTCCTGGTGCTATTTCTGAAGTAATTTCCAGAGAATGGAATAATTTGGGTAATTCATTTACTCCTTCTAAACGTTTTAAGCAATTATATCCTGTGCCGTCTGACAGATTAGAATTTTGGGACAAAATCCCTAAAGTTGATGGGGCTATTTCTACCCTTGCTAAACGTACTACTATTCCTATGTCAGATGGTACTTCGTTTAAGGATCCTTTAGATAGGAAAATTGAATCCTTTCTAAGAAAAGCTTATCTGTGTTCAGGTAATCTTCTTAGACCTGCTATATCATTGGCTGATGTTGCTGCAGCTTCAACTTTTTGGTTGGAAACTTTAGCGCAACAAGTAACAGATCATGATTCTCATAATATTATTATTCTTCTTTAACATGCTAATAATTTTATCTGTGATGCCATTTTTGATATTATCAGAGTTGATGTCAGGTTTATGTCTCTAGCTATTTTAGCTAGAAGAGCTTTATGGCTTAAAACTTGGAATGCTGATATGTCTTCTAAATCGACTCTACTTTCCATTTCTTTCCAGGGTAACAAATTATTTGGTTCTCAGTTGGATTCTATTATCTCAACTGTTACTGATGGGAAAGGAACTTTTTTACCACAGGATAAAAAATCTAAGGGTAAAAACAGGGCTAATAATCGTTTTCGTTCCTTTCGTTTCAACAAAGAACAAAAACCTGATCCTTCGTCCTCAGGAGCAGTTTCAGTTTGGAAACCATCTCCAGTCTGGAATAAATCCAAGCCTTCTAGAAAAGCAAAGCCAGCTTCTAAGTCCACATGAAGGTGCGGCCCTCATTCCAGCTCAGCTGGTAGGGGGCAGGTTACGTTTTTTTCAAAGAAATTTGGATCAATTCTGTTCACAATCTTTGGATTCAGAACATTGTTTCAGAAGGGTACAGAATTGGTTTCAAGATAAGACCTCCTGCAAAGAGATTTTTTCTTTCCCGTGTCCCAGTAAATCCAGTGAAAGCTCAAGCATTTCTGAAATGTGTTTCAGATCTAGAGTTGGCTGGAGTAATTATGCCAGTCCCAGTTCTGGAACAGGGGCTGGGGTTTTATTCGAATCTCTTCATTGTACCAAAGAAGGAGAATTCCTTCAGACCAGTTCTGGATCTAAAAATATTGAATCGTTATGTAAGGATACCAACGTTCAAAATGGTAACTGTAAGGACTATCTTGCCTTTTGTTCTGCAAGGGCATTATATGTCCACAATAGATTTACAGGATGCATATCTGCATATTCCGATTCATCCAGATCATTACAAAGGTTCTCGGTGCCCTTCTGTCTGTAATCAGAGAACAGGGTATTGTGGTATTTCCTTATTTGGACGATATCTTGGTACTTGCTCAGTCTTTACGTTTAGCAGAATCTCATACGAATCGACTTGTGTTGTTTCTTCAAGATCATGGTTGGAGGATCAATTCACTAAAAAGTTCATTGATTCCTCAGACAAGGGTAACCTTTCTGGGTTTCCAGATAGATTCAGTGTCCATGACTCTGTCTTTGACAGACAAGAGACGTCTAAAATTGATTTCAGCTTGTCGAAACCTTCAGTCACAATCATTCCCTTCGGTAGCCTTATGCATGGAAATTCTAGGTCTTATGACTGCTGCATCGGACGCGATCCCCTTTGCTCGTTTTCACATGCGACCTCTTCAGCTCTGTATGCTGAATCAATGGTGCAGGGATTACACAAAGATATCTCAATTAATATCTTTAAAATTGATTGTACGACACTCTCTAACGTGGTGGACAGATCACCATTGTTTAATTCAGGGGGCTTCTTTTGTTCTTCCGACCTGGACTGTAATTTCAACAGATGCAAGTCTTACAGGTTGGGGAGCTGTGTGGGGATCTCTGACGGCACAAGGAGTTTGGGAATCTCAGGAGGTGAGATTACCGATCAATATTTTGGAACTCCGTGCAATTTTCAGAGCTCTTCAGTCTCGGCCTCTTCTGAAGAGAGAATCGTTCATTTGTTTTCAGACAGACAATGTCACAACTGTGGCATACATCAATCATCAAGGAGGGACTCACAGTCCTCTGGCTATGAAAGAAGTATCTCGAATTCTGGTTTGGGTGGAATCCAGCTCCTGTCTAATCTCTGCGGTTCATATCCCAGGTATAGACAATTGGGAAGCGGATTATCTCAGTCGCCAAACGTTGCATCCTGGCGAATGGTCTCTTCACCCAGAGGTATTTCTTCAGATTGTTCAAATGTGGGAGCTTCCAGAAATAGATCTGATGGCGTCTCATCTAAACAAGAAACTTCCCAGGTATCTGTCCAGATCCCGGAATCCTCAGGCGGAAGCAGTGGATGCATTTTCACTTCCTTGGAAGTATCATCCTGCCTATATCTTTCCGCCTCTAGTTCTTCTTCCAAGAGTAATCTCCAAGATTCTGAAGGAATGCTCGTTTGTTCTGCTGGTAGCTCCGGCATGGCCTCACAGGTTTTGGTATGCGGATCTTGTCCGGATGGCCTCTTGCCATCCGTGGACTCTTCCGCTAAGACCAGACCTTCTGTCGCAAGGTCCTTTTTTCCATCAGGATCTCAAATCCTTAAATTTAAAGGTATGGAGATTGAACGCTTGATTCTTGGTCAAAGAGGTTTCTCTGACTCTGTGATTAATACTATGTTACAGGCTCGTAAATCTGTATCTAGAGAGATATATTATAGAGTCTGGAAGACTTATATTTCTTGGTGTCTTTCTCATCATTTTTCTTGGCATTCTTTTAGAATTCCGAGAATTTTACAGTTTCTTCAGGATGGTTTAGATAAAGGTTTATCCGCAAGTTCTTTGAAAGGACAAATCTCTGCTCTTTCTGTTCTTTTTCAGATTAGATTGCTAATCTTCCTGATATTCATTGTTTTGTACAAGCTTTGGTTCATATAAAACCTGTCATTAAGTCAATGTCTCCTCCTTGGAGTTTGAATTTGGTTCTGGGGGCTCTTCAAGCTTCTCCTTTTGAACCCATGCATTCATTGGACATTAAATTACTTTCTTGGAAAGTTTTGTTCCTTTTGGCGATCTCTTCTGCCAGAAGAGTCTCTGAATTATCTGCTCTTTCTTGTGAGTCTCCTTTTCTGATTTTTCATCAGGATAAGGCGGTGTTGCGAACTTCTTTTGAATTTTTACCTAAGGTTGTGAATTCCAACAACATTAGTAGAGAAATTATGGTTCCCTCATTATGTCCTAATCCTAAGAATTCTAAGGAGAAATCGTTGCATTCTTTGGATGTTGTTAGAGCTTTGAAATATTATGTTGAAGCTACTAAGTCTTTCCGAAAGACTTCTAGTCTATTTGTTATCTTTTCCGGTTCTAGAAAAGGCAAGAAAGCTTCTGCCATTTCTTTGGCATCTTGGTTGAAATCTTTAATTCATCATGCCTATGTCGAGTCGGGTAAAAATCCGCCTCAAAGGATTACAGCTCATTCTACTAGGTCAGTTTCTACTTCCTGGGCGTTTAGGAATGAAGCTTCGGTTGATCAGATTTGCAAAGCAGCAACTTGGTCCTCTTTGCATACTTTAACTAAATTCTACCATTTTGATGTATTTTCTTCTTCTGAAGCAGTTTTTGGTAGAAAAGTACTTCAGGCAGCGGTTTCAGTTTGAATCTTCTGTTTATGTTTTTCATTAAACTTTATTTTGAGTGTGGATTATTTTCAGCAGGAATTGGCTGTCTTTATTTTATCCCTCCCTCTCTAGTGACTCTTGTGTGGAAAGATCCACATCTTGGGTAGTCATTATCCCATACGTCACTAGCTCATGGACTCTTGCTAATTACATCAAAGAAAACATAATTTATGTAAGAACTTACCTGATAAATTCATTTCTTTCATGTTAGCAAGAGTCCATGAGGCCCGCCCTTTTTTGTGGTGGTTATGATTTTTTTTTATAAAGCACAATTATTCCAATTCCTTATTTTATATGCTTTCGCACTTTTTTCTTATCACCCCACTTCTTGGCTATTCGTTAAACTGATTTGTGGGTGTGGTGAGGGGTGTATTTGTAGGCATTTTGAGGTTTGGGAAACTTTGCCCCTCCTGGTAGGAATGTATATCCCATACGTCACTAGCTCATGGACTCTTGCTAATATGAAAGAAATGAATTTATCAGGTAAGTTCTTACATAAATTATGTTTTAAACGACTTTTGTGGTATTACTAGTCTGTTCAACATGTCTGACATTGAGGTTTCTCATTGTTCTATGTGTTTAGAAGCTATTGTGCAACCCCCTCTAACATTGTGTAACTTTTGTACTGAAAGGGCTTTACAATGTAAAAAGCATATTTTAAATAAAGTAAGTGTGCCTAAGAATGATTCTCAGTCTGAAGAGAATCAGGATATGTCATCCAATTCTCCCCAAGTGTCACAACCTTTTATGCCCACACAAGCGACGCCTAGTACTTCTAGTGCGTCTAATTCCTTTATTCTGCAGGAGATGGCTGCACTTATGTCAACTACCCTTACAGAGGTATTGTCTAAATTACCAGTCTTGCAGGGTAAACGCAGTAGGTCAAGTATTAATGTAAATACTGAATCCTCTGATGCTTTATTAGCTATTTCCGATGTTCCCTCACAGTGCTCTGAGTTAGCGATCAGGGAATTACTGTTTGAGGGTGAAATTTCTGATTCAGGGAATGTTTTGCCTCAGACAGATTCGGATGCTATGTCATTTAAATTTAAGCTTGAACACCTCCGCCTGTTGCTTAGGGAGGTGATCCTATTGTGATTCCTCCAGAGAAATTGTGTAAAATGGATAAATATTTGGGAGTTCCTACTTACACTGATGTTTTTCCGGTTCCTAAGAGAATTTCGGAAATTATTAGTAAGGAATGGGATAGACCAGGTATACCATTTTCTCCCTCTCCTAATTTTAAGAAAATGTTTCCTATATCAGATACCATTCGGGACTCATGGCAAACGGTCCCTAAGGTAGAGGGAGCTATATCTTCCCTAGCTAAGCTTACTACTATACCCATTGAGGATAGTTGTGCTTTCAAGGATCCTATGGATAAGAAATTAGAGGGTCTATTAAAGAAATTATTTGTTAATCAGGGATTTCTTTTACAACCCATGGCTTGCATTGTTCCAGTAACTACTGCAGCAGCTTTTTGGTTTGAGGCTCTAGAAGAGTCTCTTAAGGTTGAGACTCCATTAGATGACATTCTAGATAGAATTAAGGCTCTTAAGCTAGCTAATTCTTTTATTACTGATGTCGCTTTTCAAATTGCTAAATTAGCGGCAAAAAATGCAGGATTTGCTATTTTAGCACGTAGAGCATTGTGGCTCACATCTTGGTCTGCTGATATGTCATCAAAACATAAGCTTTTAGCTATTCCCTTTAAAGGTGAGACCCTTTTTGGGCCAGAATTGAAGGAGATCATTTCTGATATTACAGGAGGTAAGGGCCATGCCCTACCTCAGGATAGGTCGGTTAAAATGAGTGGTAAACAGAATAATTTTCATTTCTTTCTGAACTTTAATGGAGGACCCCCCGCTTCTTCTTCCACAAAGCAGCATGAAGGGGTGGCCCCCGATCTGGGACCGGATCTAGTAGGGGCAGACTTTCTTTCTTTGCTCAGGCTTGGGCAAGAGATGTTCAGGATTCCTGGGCACTAGAAATAGTGACCCACAGTTATCAATTTGAATTCAAGGATTTTCTCCCAAGAGGGAGATTTCATCTTTCAAAATTATCTGCAAACCAGATAAAGAGAGAGGCGTTCTTACGTTGTGTAAAAGACCTTTTTACTATGGGAGTAATTTGTCCTGTTCCAAAATTGGAACTGGGACAGGGGTTTTACTCAAACCTATTTGTGGTCCCCAAAAAAGAGGGAACGTTCAGACCCATTTTGGACCTCAAGTGTCTAAACAAATTTCTAAGAGTTCCATCATTCAAGATGGAGATAATTTGAACGATTTTGCCAATGATCCAGGAGGGTCAATATATGACTACCGTGGATTTGAAGGATGCTTACCTTCATATTCCAATCCACAAAGATTATCATCGGTTTCTAAGGTTTGCCTTCTTGGACAAACATTATCAGTTTGTGGCTCTTCCTTTCCGGTTCGCCACAGCACCCAGAATCTTCACAAAGGTTCTAGGGTCTCTTTTGGCGGTTCTCAGACTGCAAGGGATAGCGGTGGCGCCTTATCTGGACGATATTCTGATTCAGGCGTCAACATATCATCGGACAAAATCTCACACGGACACAGTGTTGTCTTTTCTGAGAACTCACGGCTGGAAGGTGAACATAGAGAAGAGTTCACTTGTTCCACAGACAAGAGTTCCTTTCTTGGGAACTCTGATAGACTCAGTAGCCATGAAACTATTTCTGACGGAGGTCAGAAAATCAAAAATTTTGAATGCTTGCCGAGCACTTCTGTCCATTCCTCGGCCATCAGTGGCTCAGTGTATGGAGGTAATCGGATTAATGGAAGCGGCAATGGACATTGTTCCGTTTGCTCGCTTTCATCTCAGACCACTGCAACTGTGCATGCTCGGTCAGTGGAATGGGGATTATGCGGATTTATCTCCAAAGATAATTCTGGATCAAGAGACCAGAAACTCTCTTCTTTGGTGGTTGTCGCCAGATCATCTGTCCCAGGGGACTTGTTTCCGCAGACCCTCGTGGGTGATAGTGAAAACAGATGCCAGCCTTCTGGGCTGGGGTGCAGTTTGGAACTCCCTGAAGGCTCAGGGTGTTTGGACTCAGGTGGAGTCTCTACTTCCAATCAATATTCTGGAACTGAGAGCAATATTCAATGCGCTTCAGGCTTGGCCTCAGTTGGCTTCGGCCAAATTCATCAGATTCCAGTCGGACAACATAACGACTGTGACATATGTCAATCATCAGGGGGGGAACAAGGAGTTCCTTAGTGATGATAGAAGTATCCAAGATAATCAGGTGGGCAGAGGCCCACTCTTGTCATCTGTCAGCGATCTACATCCCAGGGGTAGAGAACTGGGAAGCAGATTTTCTAAGTCGACAGACTTTTCATCCGGGGGAGTGGGAACTTCACCCGGAGGTATTTGCCTCATTGATTCTGGGGCAGAACGGAATTGGATTTGATTGCATCTCGTCAGAATGCCAAGCTTCCAAGATACAGATCCCGGTCAAGGGATCCTCAGGCCGAACTGATAAATGCCTTGGCAGTACCTTGGTTTTTCAGCCTAGCTTATGTGTTTCCGCCGTTTCCTCTCCTCCCATGCGTGATTGCTCAAATCAAACAGGAGAGAGCTTCAGTGATCCTGATAGCGCCTGCGTGGCCACGCAGGACTTGGTATGTGGATCTAGTGGACATGTCCTCTCTGCCACCGTGGAAACTTCCGTTGAGACAGGACCTTCTCATTCAAGGTCCTTTCCAACATCCAAATCTAATTTCTCTGCAACTGACTGTGTGGAGATTGAACGCTTGATTTTATCGAAGCGAGGATTCTCTGATTTAGTTATCAATACTTTGATACAGGCTAGAAAGCCTGTCACTAGAAAGATCTATCATAAGATATGGCGTAAATATCTTTATTGGTGTGAATCCAAGGGTTACTCATGGAGTAAAGTTAGGATTCCTAGGATTTTGTCTTTTCTCCAAGAAGGATTGGAGAAAGGGTTATCAACAAGTTCCTTAAAGGGACAGTCTACACCAGAATGTTTATTGTTTTAAAAGATAGATAATCCCTTTGTTACCCATTTCCCAGTTTTGCATAACCAACACAGTTATAATAATATACTTTTAACCTCTGTGATTATCTTGTATCTAAGCCTCTGCAAACTGCCCCTTTTTTCAGCTCTTTTGACAGACTTGTAGTCTAGCCAATCAGTGCCTGCTCCCAGATTACTTCACGTGCACGAGCACAGTGTTATCTATATGAAATATGTGAACTAACACCCTCTAGTGGTGAAAAACTGTTAAAATGCAATCTGAAAGAGGTGGGCTTCAAGGTCTAAGAAATTAGCATATGAACCTCCTAGGTTAAGCTTTCAACTAAGAATACCAAGAGAACAAAGCAATATTGGTGATAAAAGTAAATTGGAAAATTGTTTAAAATGACATGTTCTATCTGAATCATGAAAGTTTATTTTGGCCTAGACTGTCCCTTTAAAGGGACAAATTTCAGCTTTGTCAATTCTGTTTCACAAATGTTTGGCAAATGTATCAGATGTTCAGTCTTTTTGTCAGGCTCTATCTAGAATTAAGCCTGTATTTAGACCTATTACTCCTCCCTGGAGTTTGAATTTAGTTCTTCGAGTTCTGCAAGGGGTTCCGTTTGAACCTATGCATTCCATAGATATTAAACTATTATCTTGGAAAGTTCTGTTATTGGTTGCTATTTCTTCTGCTTGAAGAGTTTCTGAGCTTTCAGCATTACAGTGTGATTCGCCTTATCTCATATTTCATTCTGATAAGGTGGTTTTACGTACCAAACCTGGGTTCCTTCCTAAGGTTGTTTCGAATAAGAATATTAATCAGGAAATTGTTGTTCCTTCCTTGTGTCTAATCTTCTAAGAAGGAGCGTCTGTTACATAACTTGGACGTGGTCTGTGCCTTAAAGTTTTACTTACAGGCAACTAAGGATTTCTGTCAATCATCTTCATTATTCATTGTTTATTCTGGAAAGGAGTCAGAAAGCTATGGCTACCTCTCTTTCTTTTTGGCTGAGAAGTATCATCCGCCTGGCATATGAGACTGCTGGACAGCAGCCTCCTGAAAGAGCAGCCTCCTGAAAGAGGCTCATTCTACTAGGGCTGTGGCTTCCACATGGGCTTTTAAAAATGATGCATCTGTGAAACAGATTTGTAAGGCTGCGACTTGGTCGTCCCTTAACACTTTTTCCAAATTTTACAAATTTGATACTTTTGCTTCTTCTGAGGCTATCTTTGGGAGAAAAGTTCTTCAAGCAGTGGTGCCTTCCGTTTAGGTTCCTGTCTTGTCCCTCCCTTTCATCCGTGTCCTATTGCTTTGGTATTGGTTTCCCACAAGTAAGGATGAAATCCGTGGACTTGTCATATCTTTGTAAAAGAAAACTAAATTTATGCTTACCTGATAAATTACTTTCTTTTACGATATGATGAGTCCACGGCCTTCCCTGTTATTTTAAGACAGGTTTATTTTATTTTTTGAAAACTTCAGTCACCTCTGCACCTTTTTAGCCTTTCCTTTTCTCTTCATATAACCTTCAGCCGAATGACTGAGGGTGGAGGGGAAGGGGAGGGGCTATATATACAGCTCTGCTGTGGTGCTTTTTGCCACTTCCTGTTAGCAGGAGGTTAATATCCCACAAGTAAGGATGAAATCCGTGGACTCGTCATATCGTAAAAGAAAGTAATTTATCAGGTAAGCATAAATTTAGTTTTCTTTTGCAAGATGTACTGAGTCCACGGTTTCATCCTTACTTGTGGGATATTATCCTTCCCAACAGAAAGTGGCAAATAGAGCACCCACAGCAGAGCTGTCTATATAGCTCCCCCCTTAACCCCACCCCCCAGTCATTCTCTTTGCCGGCTCTAAGCAGGAAGGGTAAAGTGAAAGAGGTGTTAAACTGTTAGTTTTATTTTATCTTCAATCAAGAGTTTGTTATTTTAAATGGTACCGGTGTTGTACTATTTACCCTCAGGCAGGAAATAGATGAAGATTTCTGCCTGGAGAATGATGATCTTAGCATTTGTAACTAAGGTCCACTGCTGTTCCCACAGAAGCTGAGGAGTACAGGAAAACTTCAGTGTGAGGAACGGTTTCTTGCTATACAGCAATGAGGTATGTTCATTTTTTCTGCAGAGACTGTGATAACTCAGAAAGGCTGACAGTATCCCCATTAGGGGAAGGGTAAGCAGTAATCCTAGTCTTATGTATAAATATTTTTATTAAGTTTTTTCCAACATGAAAATAACAACAAGTGAACTGTTACATAAGGCAAGTACATCAAAACCCCAGTAAGTGGGGGGTAGCTTGTATCACATGTTCATATGAATGCCTCTCAATATAACGTAGAAAAAGGGAAAGACAAAAAAAAAAAGAAGGAATGGGAAAGGGAAGGGAGTTGCCCTGAGGTTTCATAGAAGGTTAAAATTAAATAACATATGGGCAGGATTGGACACATATCTATAAATCAAAGAGATAAAGACAGAAAAATTAATAAACTAAAAACAAATACTCTCTGGTATTCATGATCCATGAGGCAGACTCGTACATTCTAAACATGTTATTTATTTTATTCCTCACCTCCATCCATGTTGGTACCCCCGTTTTCCAGTGGTATGCTATTGCTATTCTTGTGGTCGTGCATAAAATTCTAATAAAGGCATTAATTTCTTTATTATATTTTTTAAAACCTGTGTGTAATAAAGCTTGAGAAATATCAAGCTCTATCCCTTCCCCTAGGATCGAGCTAAGTAAAGTGGAAAGGGAATGCCATATCTGTTTTACTCCATCACAGTCCCACCACATATGTCTAAAGGTGCCTATATTCCCACATCCCCTGTAGCATAGATTGGATGCCGCCTGTGACATGTGAGAGGTAACATTTGGTGTTAGATACCAGCAAAATGCAATCTTGAGGGTATTTTCACGTAAATCTGCACTGATCAACCCTCTTCCCATGGAGCTAAATATATTCTCCCATGTATGTCTGTCATAAGTAACATTAATGTCATCTTCCCACCTGCACATCAGAGTTGTTTTAGGGGCATTGTGGTCTTTCTGTATAGCAATATATAGTATAGAGATTGTATGTTTAGGTCTAGAGGTTTGTGAGTATATACTTTCCAGTGTTGTGGGGGAAGAGGCCCTAGCACTGCCCATGTATTTACGAATGGAGGTGGACAACTGTAGATATTGAAACCACCTTATCTTCATCGGGGTCAGTTTATCTTGAATCTGAGTGTAGGTCATCAGTGTGTTATTAAAGGGACATTAAACCCAAAATTTTCTTTCATGGTTCAGATAGAGAATACAATTTTAAACAACATTCCAATTTACTTCTATTATCTGATTTGCTTCATTCTTTAGATGTCATTTGTTAAAGAAATAGCAATGCACATGGGTGAGCCAATCACACAAGGCATATATATGCAGCCACCAATCATTAGCTACTGGGCCTATATAGATATGCTTTTCAGGAAAGAATATCAAGAGAATGAAGCAAATTAGATAATAGAAGTAAATTAGAAAGTTGTTTTAAATCGTATTCTCTATCTGAATCCTGAAAGAAAATGTTGGGGTTTAATGTCCCTTTAAGTAAGGCGTCCACCACCCTATACAGCCCTTTATTGGCCCATTTATCTATAGAGGTATGAAGCTCTGGAGGCATAATTTTCCTGAGTGGAATCATCACTGATCTCGGAGGTAGTATGTTGTGGTGGTCTGCTATCCATTTTTTAACTTGTTTGGTGGATGCATAAATTGGTGATCTAAATATATGTGTATTGTTTGTTTGGTCATTCCATAACACGTCGTCTGCATGTGGTAGTCCCTCTATCCCTGCTTCTATTTTGGGCCAGATAATGTCCTCTAGTCTCCTCCCCATTAGAATTGTTTGTGAAATTCTGGCTGCCTTGTAGTAGTCAATTAGGTTT
This sequence comes from Bombina bombina, assembly GCF_027579735.1. Lineage (NCBI taxonomy): Eukaryota > Metazoa > Chordata > Amphibia > Anura > Bombinatoridae > Bombina > Bombina bombina. Next base: position 51,451 of record NW_026513064.1, read on the forward strand.
GGGACACCCACCTCCCCTAAAGTTTTATGTTGTGTCAAAACCACTGAAGGGATTCTTGCTTTTTTGCTACCACTAACATAGGCTATTAGTTCCTTTTGTAAAGTAGATAGTTCCAGAATCGGAATTGGTATAGGCAGTGTGCGGAATAGGTAAAGTAAACGTAGGAAAACATTCATTTTGACTGCGGAAAGTCGGCCATACCAAGAAAAGGAATGTCTTTTCCAACTCTGGAGGTCTTTTCTTATAGTTTTAAATAACGGCGTGTAATTATATTTATATAGTTGGTGATATTGAGCTGACAGCTGGATCCCCAGGTATCTAAGTGAGTGTTTCACCCATTTAAACTCAAAATTAAGCTCTATGGTTTTCTTTGTATGAGGGGGTAAAGCTATTGGTAATGCCTCACATTTCTCAAGATTGATTTTATATCCCGATATCTGTGAAAATTTATTGAGAAGGTTGTATAAATTCGGGAGAGACAACAGGGGTTTCGTAACTGTAACCAAAATATCATCCGCAAAGAGGGTGAGCTTGTATTCATGGTTAGCTATTGTGGCGCCTGTAATGTCTGGAGACAGTCTTATTCTAGCTGCTAGGGGCTCTATGCAGAGAGCAAATATCAGGGGAGACAGAGGGCACCCCTGTCTTGTCCCATTCCTTATGGGAAAAGGCCTAGACCTATATCCTGCCGATACTACCTGTGCAGTGGGGCTAGAATAAATCGCTTTGATTGCTTTAATAAAGGGACCATCAAACCCCATATGCCGCAGTACCATCAACATGTAGCCCCAATCTACTCTATCAAACGCCTTCTCTGCATCCAAAGATAGGAGCAGAGAAGGCGTTTCCTCTCTTCCCAGATGTTCTATGATGTTTATCATTCTTCTTATGTTATCCGGGGGCCTCTCTATTTGCTACAAAACCCACCTGGTCCGGATGGATAAGTGAGGGTAATATAGTTTTTAAGCGATTGGCCAATATTTTGGTGAATATCTTTAGATCCTGGTTTATGAGCGATATAGGGCGGTAACTGGTGCAAAGTTTGGGATATTTCCCTGCTTTAGGAAAGACCACGATTTTAGCCCCTAGTAATTCCTGCGGTATTTCCCGGCCCTCTAAGAAATGATTACAAAATTTTGTTAGATGAGCCAATAGTGTTGTACGAAATAACTTATAATAATCTCCCGGGAAGCCGTCTGGTCCTGCTGCCTTTCCCACTTTCAATTATTTTATAACCTGTATAACCTCTATTGGAGATACGGGGGCATTTAAGATATTTTTATCTTCGTCTGAGATAACTGAGAGCTGTGCATCAATTAAAAAGTTATGTGTGTCTTTTTCAATGGCTGGTGAGTGTTCAGTTTTGTGTCCATCATAAAGTTGGCCATAGTATCTTTCAAACTCATCTACTATCTCCTGAGGAGATGCTGTTGTATCTCCATTAGCTAACTGTAAAGAGGGAATAGCCATGACCCTATTTCTCTCCTGTAATTTATGCGCCAGATATCTGTCTGGTTTATTGGCAAATATGAAATATTGTACTTTTAGTTTATGTAGTGTTTTAGTTGCATTGGTAGTCAGTAAGTTAGCTAATGTGGTTCTTTTTGTCTGTAAGGTTCTCAAAGTAGTCTCATTATGTGTAAGTCTGTGTGACTTCTCTAAAGTGGCTATCTCTTGGTGGAGTGTAGATATCTGTTTTCGAAGTTGTCTGATATGTGCCGCTTTCCCTTGCATTAACATTCCCCTTAGATATGCTTTATGAGCCGCCCATGTATATAAAGGGTTGGAGGTGGTATCTACGTTTATGTCCCAGTATTCTTTGATATTTTAGGATATGGTCCTGTGCTAGGGGCTGCTTAAAGTATTACAGGTCATAAGACCACGATTTTTCCCGTTTATGATCTTGTACCCCATCTAATGCTAACGTCAGTATAGAGTGGTTAGACCACACGCAGGGGTGAATCTCAGAGCATAGTAGGATCGGGTGAAAGATTTGGCTGGTATAGATATAATCAATTCTTGTATAAGATTTATGCGCAGCAGAATAATAGGTAGTGTCGTTTGTAGTTCCATATAAGGCCTGCCAGGTATCTATAAGAGTGTGGGACGCCAGGTGTTCCTGAATGTGTTTTATGTCCCGATTGTGTTGCTATTTCTTATGTGACAAAGTCTCTCGGTTGGGTGTCTGGATCGGAGACAAATTAATATTAAAATCTCCAGCTACTATGATCCTATTTTGGGACCACTGAGTTAGAAGATATGATATATGGGCAAAGAATTCTGTCTGTTTTGTATTAGGTGTGTATAAATTGCAGAATACTATGTCTGTGTTATCAATTTGACTTTTAACTATTAAATATCTTCCCTCCTCATCTGTGATTATAGATTCAAATTCAAAGTTAAGGCCCGAGTGAATCAAGATGGACACTGTGGCATGGTAGTGTTGTTGAAAGTGTCTGGACCAATATTTAGGAACCTGATTATTAAGAAAGTGAGTCTCCTGTAGGAAGAGAATATTAGCTTTGATATTTATATATTGGTTCATTGCCACTCGTCTCTTTACATCAGTGTTCAGGCCTCTCACATTGTGAGAAATTAATTTAATTTTTGGGGCCATCTAAGTGGGTGTAAAACGTACCATAAATATATTAGAACACAGATTAAGAAGGTGTGTGCATCCGAGCCCTCCTGACCAGAGTAAGCTTCCATCCATTCTATGACTAGTTCATGTGGGCTTGGGTGGTGTGTTACAACAATATGTGGCTCCAAGAGGAGGGTATAGTAAGTAGTGTGAGTACAATAACAAAGTAAGAGGTTAACCACAAAAAAACATGATAATTGCCTCTGACGAGGGCAAGATAATAAGACAAATAACCTTAACATTTTAAATTTAAATAACTGTGCAAGTGCTATATCTATGCGATAGAGAACAAAAACAACGGGCGTAAGCCCTGTCTCTTCTACAGGCATATGGTAACTGCAGTTCGTCTCTCTCCCAACTCCCTGCTTTACCCCATTACCTGCACATATCTTCATATATAACCTGAAGGTCCATACAGGGAGTCCCGTATCATAACTATTAAACTTACAAAACTTCCATAGCAGGTTTCAAAGTTACCACCTATTCATTAGAGAGTCACATTAAAGGATGTTTCATGGTAGATAGCTAAGCTCCTCCTGCTTTTGTATCCCTGTGCTTTTCATTTCTTTATCCTCCAGAACAATTTTCCACCTGAAGAGAAACTGTACAGTATTTCACTTATTCTTAGAACGTTTTCTACTGACTGTTTTCCATCTAGGAATGGTGTTTGATTTCAGAGGTGCCTGGGGTTCCAGTTGTAGGGCCGAGACCGGCAGATCAGGCATTTTTGGTGTTTCGAGCCCCAGTCTTTGGCATAGGTCAGGGATGTCGGCAACTTCCTTGATAGTCACAGTCAAGTTGTCCTTCAAGATATATAGAGCGAAGGGGAACCCCCATTTGTATTGAATCTGTTGTTTTCTCAATAGCTGAGTTAAGGGACGAAAAGAATTCCATCTTTGGAGAGTTCTAAAGGATAGATCTTGATAGAATTGAACAACTGACCCCTGGAATTTGAAAATAGGAGCATTTCTAGCTGCCGAGAGTATTAATTCTTTGTCCTGAAAGAGTAGCATCTTCACTATCACATCTCGCGGTGGAGCCTCCCCCTTAGGTTTAGCCCTCAGAGCTCTGTGAGCTCTTTCCATTGTAAAATCACTGTTTCCTCGATTTCCTGTTATACTTCTGAAGAGTTGTTGTAGATAAGTGGGTAGTTCTTTACCATCTACTGTCTCCGGAATACCTTTTAGTCTCAGATTGCTTCTTCTACTCCTGTTCTCTAGGTCTTCAATCTTGTCTTGCATCTCTATGAACAGTTGGTGATGTGAGGCAATGGTTTGTGAAAGTCCATTCATATCCTCAGTAATTGCTTCTGTGTGTTCTTCGATTGTATCCATTCTTCCTTCTAGTTTTGCAATGTCAGACCTGATCTCTGTTAGACTAGCTGTAACTGCCGTGTGCATAGAATCAATTTTAGACCATAGTTTATCAAAGCTAGTTGAGATGTCTTGTTTTGAAACTAAGGATTGCAAGTCTGCTTTAGTTACTGGGGTCTGATCTGTGTTTGATACTGCAGACTCTGAATCTGAGTCCATATCTTCTGGGTTCTCAGTATCTGGTTGGTCTGTCTGTTTCATTGTTTTGGAAGACTTGAAGTATGTGTTCAAGGATGTAGATTTACTTCTTTTGTCCATAGAGGGTTTCCTGGCAGACATTTCGGGAGACCTGTGAAAACCCCCAGGTTCCCTCTATGAAGTATCGTTGTGAGTAAGGGAGCAGATGTCAATAGGAGTATGATCCGTTTGGTGCAAAAAAGGAAACTTGTGGGGTTCTTAAAGGTTGGAGGGGAAGGCTCCCACCGCGCTGTCACTATCTAGAGATGCATAAGGATTATAAAGGTGGTCTTGGTGTAATGTTGATGTTCTCTGCCCCGCTATGGGTACTATATTCCGGGACACATGTCCCCAGTTACCTTCGTATGACTCATGTTAACAGGCTAGCAGGGTATCTGTCCACACTTGCACAGCATAAGGTCAGCAGCTAAGAGTTCAGCATATTATTAGACTTTAGTCACACCGTCTCTGTAAGAATTCACCCCGCTCCCGGCCTATCTCTACTCCCCATGGGCACTGTCCTCACAGGACAATCACGGAAAAAGGGCTGCAGGATATGACCTACCACCACAAAGGATGGCAGGAAAAGGGAGGGGAGAGAGTAGTACCGTGCTGGTATTAATTTATTGCTGTTCAGATGACTTCTAGGGCTCCGGCTGTTCTGTGTCAGATTTAATGTGCAAAACCAGATTGGGGGTCAGCAGTTTCTGCTAAACACAGTCGTGTGTTTTGATACTTGCAAATTATTTGGACAAGGAGAAAAATAAACAGCAATATAGGCTCTCAGTTCTCTGCAGCTTGTTTGAAAACCAACTGAGTAAATGAAGGCTGCACTATTTAAAAGAGATTGCTGTTCTATAGCAAAGGCTGCAAGATAAGATGGCCTCCTTTCCCGCCACTGGCCGTCCTGCTAAAGTGTAGTGTGGGTCCTTCAAGTGGCCTTATAAACCCCAAAAAAGTGTAAGGTTATCTATCTGAACGTGTGCAGCTAATGTCCTCCTGTTACGTAATGGGAGATAGGCCCCGGAGTGTTTAAAACTGGTTGCTGTCAATAAATGCGTTCAATCTCACAGTTAGTAGTCTCCTGGGGTCCTTCTCTATTGTATCCCTGTAATCGGGTGGGTCACTCGGTTCTTTGATCCTCTTTTCAGGACCCGAGGATCCGGAGTAGGCCGCAGCCGCGGCCTTTCCTAGAAATCTGCTGGTTCTCGTTTACGGGTATACCAGAAATCGTCAGGGATCCACTCCAAAGTTACATCAGATAATCTCTATGAGTGCATCTATCATCTAGAGGGCTTTTTAGGGTGATATTCCGCCAGAAAAGGCGTAAAACCAGTGTTATTTGTCACTTTCTATGCAGAGCTAAACAGAAGTGCTGCTACTCTCTTTGCTGGCAAGCTCCGCCCCCCGTAATCCTAGTCTTATAAGGGGCTTTACTAGCTTGCATAAAGGGGCTAAACTTATGGGCACTCAGTTTGTATATGATATATAAGGCAAACGTTTGTGTGTTCTGGGAGTACTGTTTATATTTCTTAAGGGACAACTGTTTTGAGGGTAACACTTGGCTTGTTTGGGGTTTTTTTATAACCCACATGACTTAAAAATCGTTTGGTAGATTTTGTATAGGCCCTAGCAACATCGAGTGAGATGGGCGGGGCCTATTTTCGCACCTCAGTTGCGCATTTAGTTTGTGTAAGACAAGCAGCAAGCTTCCACACCGGAGGACCTGGTACACTTCTGGGGCCTAATCGAAGCTTTATCCCCACATTTTTTATCCCTAAGGGCAGGTAGACGCCACAGCAGAGCTGTGGCAAGGTGCTAACAGGGTTTTTTTTTTACCGGTTTTTGACATTTGTCAATCCGGTTTTCACATTTGGAGATTTATTGTTTTATTACTTGTGGTGCAATCTTACTAAAGCTTAGTGAGTATACTGTAAAAATTTTGGAAAATTTGAGGTAATTTAAAGCAGTTTTGCAGATTGTGTATGCCTTTTTTTCTCTTAAAGGCACAGTACCGTTTTTGAAAATTGTGTTTTTTTCATTAAATAAAGTGTTTTCCAAGTTTGCTTGTCTCATTACTAGCCTGTTCAACATGTCTGACATTGAGGAAACTTGTCAGTATATTTATGAAAATCTAAGTAGTGCTCTCCAATAATACATCAGCTTATGGCAGGGTTATAACACAAAAAAAAAATAATTATCCTTAAAAATAGAAACCCTTAACCAATCTGCATCTACTAGAAACCATACAATTAATATAAATACCTGAATTCTTTTATTTAGTTAATATTCATGAACATATTGAAATATATTTGCAATACCAGAATATGAAACACTATTATACACGTTAAAAAACAACTATTAAGATATGCTATCCTTCTTACAGAACCCAGAAAAAATTTCCTTTAAAACCAGCAGGGCTGCATTTAAAACCATTCAGAGCTGCATTTAAAATATTACAATGAGACTTAAAGTAGCAGCTACAAACATTCAGCAATACAATCCTAATACAATATTGATTTAAAACATCAGAACTTTCACAGATAGGTTACTTAGTCTACCAGATACAAATTTAAACAATAATACAATATACACTTCTGAATTATTATTATATATTTGCATAGATAAACAATTTAAGATTGGGATTAGTTTAACAATACATAGGCTATGAAATGCTAACTTGAAATATAAATATACACAGTGTGTAGACATGACTTGCTGCAGTGTGGAAACTGGTTAGTATAGGACCGGTCTGATGTGGGACACCTTCTCCTGTTCCCACATTGCTGGATCCAGTATACACAGTCCATCAAGACATAGAGTCCTCTACCTTGGGTATCCTGGTTAGCCGGTTCAGCCAGCTGGTTTGCTGTGAATACCAGCCTGCCCCTATAGGCACATTGGAGTGCCTTTTCACATTGTGAGTACCCTGCACATGTCTTATATTTGTCGTTGGCTTCTTCAGATTCACACATACGGCGCCTCTTTCCTGTGTTTGATTTTAGATTTATAACCTTTGGAGGGTGAAGATCGAGTGCTGCCTCCAGTCCAATAGAAGACAGATACCTATACCAGATTGGGTTATCCTGGACTTTGTATATTTGTCTATCATCCTGATCTAGGATTGGGTATAATATTGTGAATACACACACTTACATTGTATCTATGTTATATTAGTACTTTGTTGATTGTTTGTCTGAAACATCCATATATGGTCACGTGGGCCTACATATATATTCTACACCGTTCTTAGTAGCGCCCCCTATTGGGTTATTCCCTTTGTTCTTATCTAGTATATATAATCATATGACATGATTCAGATATCCCATGCAGGCATTCCATCTGAAAAATAGAAAAATTATGTTACATATAATCAAATAATGGGATTATTACAGCTTGAATCTATTTTTCATATATCTATTAACTGCAGCAATTATTTATTTAATATAAAATGTACTATTTCAACATATATATACATATATGGGCTATTTGAATCATTCCAAACATATATGAAGCTATTGGCATTATTTCTTCTTTAAAATGTATTTAATTTTACTTAAAGTCTAAATACAGTTGTTTTGAAATCACAGTGTAAGCCATGTGCTTTCTCTGTGTTATCTTAACCCAGACGCAATGTTTAACATTTTGTATATTCCGGTGCTAGCAGCCACACAGCATGAGTCACTCAACAAATCTGTGCTAATTATCAGTCCCTTTTGGAAAATGCTTGCATTTTTCACATCTCTTCAGACGGATCGGCATCTCCATTGGAGGAAGCCCATATATGGGCATGTATCCTGATCTAGGTATCAGAATGCTGTCTTTTAACAATGGTTCCCAGGCAATCACACATATGGTTTCTGAAATTGTTGTTAAATTTTAATTAAACCAAATGCTCTATTGTTCTCACTTTAGCTAGGAATGTCTCTTTTAAAGTAATCTTTATGAGTTTCCTGTGTAATTGAAAAAGTGGGGGAGAATTAAACATGTTTGAAGTCAGTTTGTCTGACAGAAATGAATCATTTCTACTGACCAGTCAGGTCTGAATGAATATAATTGTATTGCATAGCCTTAAAATATATGATTAAAATATATATATATATATATATATATATATATATATATATATATTAACCTTACATATACCTTGACATAAATCCCCCTTCCAATTTTAAATAGATGTAGGACACATGTATTTAAATTGGCTTAAAGTCAATGGTATTTGGTGAGGATGTTGACCGTACACACCATAGACAGTCTTCTATGTAGATAGTCTGTCAATTTTGAGCCTTCATGTTTATCAGCTAGGCATCTTTAAACTACAGTATGTCTTTAGTGCATTTGGGGATATGACCCTTCATTCTCCCTCTATGACTTGTAGTTGGGATCTGGGATGACATGCCCGCAATTGATTGATATGGACCCATTTATCTATAAAACTTTCATTTTTGGGGATCCTTATTTTATAGTCCACTGGAGATATTTTTTCAGTAATGTCAAAAGGACCTTTCCATGAGGGAAGCAATTTCTTCTCCCTAACCTGATCTCTTCCAAAGTTATAAAGATAAACTTTGTCATTTATTTCATATTCCTTTTTGGACGTTTTGAGATCATAATAGGTTTTAGTGGCAGTTGCGGCTCTTTCTAAATTCCTTTGAGCAAATGCAAATGCATATTGCAGGTGCTTTCTTAGGTTCTCCACATATTGGTGTGTATTGGCAGTGTTTATCAAGTTTTGGTCTGATGTACGGTACAACAGATGCTGAGGTAGAACCATTCTTCTACCAGTCATCAGTTCAAAAGGTGATATCTTGGTAGCACTACTTGGAGTTGCTCTTAATGCCATTAGGACTAGAGGTAGTTTTACATCCCAGTCTTTACCCGTATCACTCACAAACTTTTTGAGGATTTTAACAATGGACTGGTTGTAACACTCTACACCACCACTTGGGGCAGCTCTATAAGCAATATGGAGCTTTCTTTTAACCCCTAGTATTTTCCACATTTTGGTCATCACTTCGCTAGTGAAGTGGGTCCCCCGATCTGACTCGATTCTTTGGGGTAAACCATATCGGGAAAATACGTGGTTGATGAGCAACCCTGCACATGTTTCAGCACTGTTGTTAGGTGCACTAATGCACTCTACCCATTTAGTGAACAGGCATGTCACGGTTAACATGTATTTGTTACCTCTTGATGACCTTGTTACCGGACCAATAAAATCAATTTGTATATCTGACCATGGCATTACCATCCCCCTTTTCTGCAATGGCGCTCTATGCGTTGGTGCAGTGGGTTGGAACTGTGGGCAGATTAAACACCCTTCACAGTAGGTTTGAACATCTTTCAACATGTGTGGCCAAAAAGCGTAATCACGTAATATTTTATACGTGAGTTTGGCACCACGATGACCAGATGTGGGAGCATCATGGGCATGTTGAAGCATTAGACCTCTGAAGTTGGTGGGTACTACCCACTGCTGGATGCCAGTTTTGGAGATTCTAATTAACAAACCATCCTGTAACTTGAATTGTGATCTAGATTTTATTAAGATTCTAAGATCTGCTTTGCCAATACAATCATCTTTTGAGATGGGGTTGCCTTCAGGATCTTCTATGTGTTTATAGAAGATGCCTACAATGGGGTCTTCTTTTTGACTAGTGATTAGGTCCTCACTAGGAGAATACTGACTCCATTGTACCAGGTTAGGCTCACTCTGTTGTTTGGCCTTGTTTCTGGTAATGGCTTCTATCTGAATTGCACCCATTAAATGGTCAATATTAAGGAGTTCTCCAGTTACGGCTCCTTGTTTGGCTAATGAATCCGCAAGGTCATTGCCTTCCTTATCCAGACCTAGAACCCTGGAATGACCCTTGGTCTTTTTCCAGTGTATGGTTAAATCATTGGATAACACCAGATTATCAATCTCGCAGAACAACATGCCATGCTTGACTGGTTTGTTATTGCTTTTCTGCATGCCATTTCTTTTCCAAGTTGGCAGGTATTCAACAAAACTGTCACGCACATAATTTGAGTCAGTTATGATCACAAATTCTGGAATACCATGTTCAATAGCCATTTCAATGGTTTTGAAAACAGCAGTGAGTCTGCAACTTGACTGGATCTTGGTCCAATGTTGAAACCTATAGATATATTTGGGAATCCATTTGCCCCAGTTATACCAATGCCAGCGACTAATCTGCGCTTATTATCAATAGTGGCATGGTAAGAACAACCATCAACATACACCCAAGGTAATGTTTGACAATGGTCCTCATTGTATATTTTATATGGGGAAAGCAATTGTTCCTCCAGAAAATCATCTTCTGATAATTCTTCCCCAGGATCTCTAGCAGTACAGTCGTGGAGCTCAGCAAGCCCTTGTGCGACTGGATTCTTTTTATTCTGCTTGTAGCGAATTTCTAGTGGCCAGCCTTGTAAGGAAAGAGTCCATGCTCTTATGCGGCTATTTGACAAATTCCCATCTCTTATTCTTTCACTTTGCAAATATAGCAAAGGCTGGTGGGCCATTTCTACAATAATTTTCTCGCCCTGTATATAGCTGCGGAAATTTTGTAGAGCCCATACAGTAGATAAGAGGGCTTTTTCGCAATCGTTAAACTTTATTTCTACTGGGGATATATTTTTGCTCGCATAAGCAATGGCTTTGTTCAAATTATCATGCTTTTGGTATAAAACAGCACTCATGCTTACATCTGTGTACCCTGTTTCTAATTAGAAAGGTTTACCACCTTCAGGGTATGCTAAGCAAGCTGCTTGTGTGAGTTTTCTCTTCAGCTCTTTGATGGCTGTCTCTTGAGATTCACTCCAGTGCCATTTCACATAGTGGTTTAGCTAATTCCACATAATTATCAATGAATTTGCGAGAAAAATTTGTCATGCCCAGGAATAATCTCAATTCCTTTAAGTTAGTTGGGTTTTTAGAATTTACTATAGCTTCCACCTTTTTCTTCTGGGAATTTAATCCTTCAGAGGTAACTTCATGTCCCAAGAAGTTTACACGAGTGCGGCACCATTGAGCTTTTTGTAGGGATAATTTGACACCTGCCCTTTTAAGTTGGCTGAGGACGTGTTTAAGCTCTGCAACATGTTTTTCAAAGTCTGTGCTTTTGATTAAAACATCATCAACATAAGATAAGGTCCCCCTTTCCAGTGCATCAGGCATAGCCTTATGCATGAATACAGCAAATTCATGTCCAGAATTTATGTATCCAAAAGGAAGTCTTTGAAATGCATATTGGACCTTTTGGAAGGAGAATGCAAGCTTATATTGGTCCTCTTCATGTAACTTTATGGTCCAATATCCCTGTGCACAATCAATGGCAGTGAATATTTTGGATCCCTGCATTTGTGCTAGGCACTGGTCAATGTATGGTACAGGCCAGCCAGACATGTACACTCGTTTGTTTAGCTGTCAAAAGTCAGCACACAAACGCCATTGTCCATTGGGCTTAAGGACACCTAGAATATGATTACTATAAGAGCTGTGCACCTGTCTGATAATACCTCTTTCTTCCAAATTCCTTATGATCTCTGCAAGAGAATCATATGAGACTAGGGGAAGTCTGTATTGTTTGACAAATACAGGTGGTGCATCGGGATCTGTTTGTATTCTTATAATGTGCAAGTCTGTAGTACCACAGTCATAAGAATCCTTAGCAAAAATATCCTTGTACTCCATCAGGAGTTCTCGCAGCTTTTGGCGTTCATCATCGCTGGAACAGCCACTAGCTAAGGATATTTGCTCTTCGACTATTTGCTGAAATCCTGGAAAGATTTCAGGCTGTCCTATTTCATAGGCTTCTTCCAACCTAGAGGTGAGATCCCCTTGATTATAGTTTACATTGCTCCCATGACTCTGGGTATTGGGGTAATCTTGCTGTTTGATTGGCTGATCAAACACTAGAGAGGCTTCTTCAATTTTACAGATGCCTTCCTCAAAGCTGAATGGATAAATAGACTGAATATTAAATAGACCCTCTGGCATAGATGCAAAGGATTGTTCTATTAATTGTTCTTCACTTAAGTATCCTTCAGGTATTAGCCCAATTACATTATTCTGGAATCCAAAAGTGTAATAACTTGATTCCAGTGCATATCCTATGGTAGTTCCCTTGGATAATGTTATATCCTGTGGGGTCATGTTATGCACAACAATATGTATTGGAACAGTTCCAATATTCACCATAGGAGTGTAGGTCACTGTGACACCCAGATTTTGTATTCTATGGGAGAGGCAAATCAGTGTTTCAGAAGTTTTTAATTTCTGACCTCTCTTTACCTGTAAGGGTAAAAGAAATTTATCAGCCCCAGCAGGAATTATAACATCGCTAGATACCTGCATATTCACAGCATATGGCAATTGCTGGTTTGATTTCAGGGCTGTATTTTCATCCTGAAATACTTCAGGGTCCCCCTTTAACCCGCTCCAGAGGCAAGAGTTAATCAAATCTATTTGTATGGCATATCTATGTAAGATATCATTGCCAATGTATATTTGATTATGGGGAGTATTCAAAACTAAAAACAGGTGCTTCACTGACTTATTACCTATAGATACAGATAATAAGCACTTAGCTGTGATGTTATAGCTTTCAAACCTGTTATCCAGGCCGTGGACACAGTGGTCTTGGGGAGAAAGATATTTAATCACTTTAGGTTCAGCTATCTGTGCTAATAAACATTCGCTTATATAGATAGCTTCCTGTTTTAAGTTCAATTTGGCATACTTTGTTGTTCCAAGATCATGCACTTGTATAGGGATAAATATATCCTCTTTAGCTCTCTCAATTCCTGCGAGGTATTGAGCGTGGCTTCCCCCCTCAGGGATTTTATGATCCCCCTTGTGGAGAGATATGGTTAATACATCGCCGTCTAAAGAAATATTCGCTATCTTTCCAGGCGAAATTTTAAAAGTATTACCATCAGAGCCACTTAAAGGAGTCTGATCATCTATTTGTAAAATAGTGATTTCAGGTACAGAGTTATTCCTGAAATGAATCTCCACAGCATCTGGTTTCTCTTCCACCACATGACAGTTATGTCGGGTGCGAGATATACCAGATTTCTCATAATTAATAGGCCTTTTAACTTGTGACCAAATTACATTATTTATGCAATCAATTATGGTGCTTAATCGCTTCAGGAGATCACTACCAATAATTAAACGATCAGTTGGCAGATCCACTATAATGACAGGGTGTCTTATGACCCTGTTCCTCAGTTTAAATTTTAACCAGGCCGTACCGTAGACTTTTAAAGAGTCACCCCCAACTCCTATTAGAGAACCATCAAATTATTTTATTTTAGGTTTGTGGGGTATTAGCTCATTTAGCTGTGTGTAGTACCTGTGGGATAAGATAGTTGCCAATTAATCCCATGATAGGGTTGGAAACTGAATCTTACAGCTCAGCTAATACATAATATCTCCCTGCAGTTTCTACCATTTCACACATAAAATTGGCATTATCATACATCTGTGGGCTTCGCCACGTATTACCTGAATCTGCCATGTTTTCCGATGCAGAAGAAACTTCATACCTACTGGTCCCCTCTATAATAGGGTCAACTGGGTTCTTGTGTACTGCATCTGTGGAAATAAGGTTAAGAGAACACTGCAAAGGAAACGATTGGTTAATGCTTTCAGGCTCGTCATCACAGCTAAATCGTCCGTTTCCGGTCTGTGGGGAGAGAACATGATTAGTACCATTATTGACATTTATCATTACGTTTTGTATATATCTCCCCTCCCTTTCAGGTGATACTGCAGTATTTATGACTGTGCCTGTGGTCCACTGCTGACCACTGGCTGTACCCCTAAAAAAGTATTGTTCAGTTGCTGAGCCGTAAAAGGTTGACTCATATTAGCGAATTGTTTGCTCAACTCATTTAACTGGGTATAAAGCTGATCTACTTGATCATACAAGTTACCTCTACCCCTGGGCCTATCTCTTGATGCCCCATAATAATGATTCCTGGACCATTGGGTTCCCTCAGAAACAGGACCGCTATTTCTATCCTGGCGTGGTTGCCCCTGGGGTTCAATTTGTTCAGTATTAGTATTTTGGGGAGCATTATTCACTTGGGGTGATTGGTTACCCTGAGAATATGTTCGCCATCTATTGTATCTACCCTTGCATGGGTACCAATTATTTTGTGGGTATTCTCTTTGGGAGTAATTATTTACCTGAGTATGTCCCCCATTTTGGATATAATCTCTCTGCGCCTCAGCCCGTGTTGGGGAAGGGGTAGAGTTAAACCTCTGTGGAAATGGTCTGTTTCCTTTGGCCACCTCCGCATAGGTTTTCTTTTTAGACTCCAAATTTAGGGGGCTAGGTGACACCCTAGTTTCTGCCACAATTTTGGGTTTTGATTCCCTTTTAACCCCCTGTTCACCGGACTGCTGAATAGAGTATAACTTTGTACTCTCTTTGATCAGCCATTCCAATGAGCAGTTCTCATCAAAATATCTAGCTAAATTAATTTTGATGGGTGTGGGCAGTGCTTCAAAGAATAAATTCACAAATTCTGAGCATTCAAATATGGGATTATCTTCAGCCATACTGTATGTATTTTTCAGTATGGAAAGGAAGTCTATGGGGCTCTGATTTGCACTACATTTTAAACCATATACGGCTATTTTCGCTGCAGTTTTAGTGCGATGTTGCCTGAATTCTTTTCTGCACTGTCATTTTGTTTCACTCCAGGAATGAATATTCATATCCTTTAGTGAAGCAAAGAATTTGTGATGTTTACCTTCAAATACCCAGGGCAGAAATTTAATTTTTAATTGCTCACTTGTAACATTCATTATAGCTAAAGCATTTTCAAAGGCCTCTAAGTGATCAATTACAGAGTTTGTTCCCTTGTTGGAGAATATAGGTACTACATCCTTTAGGAAAGTAATTATTTTATGGGAGTCATATACCTTATTAGACTTATTTTGGGGTTCTCTAGGAGCCTTATTTTTGGGGTTGGAGTGTTCCCTATTTTCACTATGGGGAGACCCCCAACGTATATTATTGTTACGTGGACTATTTGGGTATCTAGCTCCGCCCTCTGATTCTCTATTAAAGTTTCCTTCCCCCTCATCAGCTGAGTTACATCATGAGGTGACTGTCTATTTGGGAAATCTATTTCTGACCCTACAGGGGTCCTTTGTCTACATTCTTCCATATATTTCTGCATTTCGTCCCTGACACATTCTCTAAGGGAGTTAGAATTATCTGCATTATTCTCACTGTTAATATAGGGGTTTTTATTATGGTGATATGACCTTTTTAAATGTAATTCTTTCTGGCTTTGCGCGAGCTGTTTATTTAACTCTTGTCTCTTTGCTAGTAAATCTAAGTTATGCTTATCTAAGGTGGTTAGGTCTTTGGCAAACTCATCAATTTTATTTTCGGCTATTTTTAAATTCTCTTCACATCTGCGTGAGGAGCGAATACTACTTTCTAGCTCCTGTATTTGCAACTCTTTCTCTATGAGATATAGCGACATTTCTTCAATAATGTGTATCACAAGGGGCCAAGATTTTCGTATTAGTTCAACTCGCTTTTTGAGAACCTTGCATTGATTAATCATTAATAATTCTTGGAATAATTCACTTTTTTTCATTCCACCTATTATCATCAATGGCAATACTTTTAGCCTTAATTTCAAGCATATTTATGTAATCATTGAATTCACCCGCAATATTAAACCTCTCTTTAATGTGGCCTATAATGTCCCTCTTAAGGACCTGACTTCGAGTAAGGGGTATTGTTAGGGCACAACCTTCAACGTTATGTACAGAATTAAATTATTCACTTCTGGCTACAGACATTATTATATTGGCTTAGTATTTAGTTAAATTAAAACGCTAATACAATTTTTACCAATAAAAAGAGAGAAAAAAATATTTTCAAAAACAAATTATGAATTTTGAAATATGAAAAATTTATATTTTTATGAATTTTGAAATATGAAAAATTTATATTTTTTATGAATTTTGAAATATGAAAAATTAATATTTTTGATTAATTTTGAAATATGAAAAATTAATATTTTGATTAATTTTCCAAAAATTAATCTTTAGTAATATTTCAAGATATTAATATTAATCTTGAAATACGAAAATCAATATTTCAATTTTCAAAAAAAATTATATTTTCAAAATATTAATTTCGAAATATGAAGATTTGTTTTCTTTTTTATAATTTCTATTTACTACAAATATATTATATCAATATGATAAATATTAATAATATCTCAGCAGTGCCTCCAAATAATATGTCAGTATATGGCAGGGTTATAACATAATATATTTAATAATTATCTTTTAAATTGGACGATATACAGTTTTATTAAAACATCAGAAATTGTAAATATTATTTGTGCCAATAACCAAACTCTGAGTTATAACTCTATAGTTGCACAGATAAAACAACTTAGAATTAAGGATGTGTGTTTAACAATACACAGGTTTTGAAATATTAGTTAAAATGCAAACTGCTCTCTTTAATCTATCAACTATACTTTAAACTGCAGTGACTATGCATATATGTGTGTTAAAATATTAATGTAATTAATAACCTTGATATATATATATATATATATATATATATATATATATATATATATATATATATATACTTTACCAAATAAACAAATCGATATCCAGTTTCCAATGTTTCTCAACAGGAACAATCTCACCTCAGAATACCAAAATTGGGGATATTTGCATATGGAGAATAAAAGTAGCTGTTTGCTTATAACTGCAGCAGTTATTCCTTCAGGGTTCAGCAAAAACGGTTTACCAGTCAGAGTTAGCCAGCAGCAGCCTCCTTTTCTCTCTCAATGCTTGGGGTTAAATCATCTGATATCACCCGCCCCTTTTTTGTTTAGTAACCATCATTTGTGAGATTGGAAACGCCCAATGGAAGCTTGTCTCGGATTGGCCCTTTGAAACTGAACATGGATTGGTTCATCTGAGAAGTATCTGTTAATAGTCAAGTCTTTTGGCTGTATTACCGGATTTTTGCCATTGGGGGCAGCATGACAAACAAACAGATTCATTTAACCATTTCTAGACAGTAAAAGAAAATATTTCTTTAAAATATGTAATAAATTCCATAATTTCTTTACATTAATAAATTACATGTTCAAATGTATTGGGCTAGGTAACAATATTTCTTCTGATTATTTTAATATGAAACATCAAATTCTTTTTAATATCATATTACATTAAATTAATTTCTTCCATTTAAGATGTCACCAGTATCCTGGCATTTATATACAAATACAGCCTATTTCACATTCAGTACTGCACTGCATCCTAACATGAATATAATATATTTCATATTTCTAATAATTCCTGAATGCATGAATCTCGTCTTTGATTCATATTCATAGGACATCTTGTTATCATATGTCTAAAAAAATAAATAAAGAGATACAGAGGTTATTATTCCACACAGACCAATACTTCATGTCTGTATATCTCTCTTTGAGAGGATAAAATACACAGGATATCATTTAAAATATCAATTAGATATGTACTTCTTAGATGCCTGGAATGACAGAGACAATTTCCAAAATGCTCATTTTAAAATAGTAAAACATTCTATGCTTCCAAAATATATATATACATACACAAATTCATTTCTATGCAGTGTTCAAAATTATACAAAAATCCAGCAAATTATAGATTGCTACATAGTTATCCAAATTTTCAGGCTGTATATAAAAAAAAAATCTGAATTCAAGTAGTCACACTATAACATGTGTCTCTGCTGGTCAACCCTCATTGCCTCAGTTTCAAAGCAGGGATCACTTTACATATCATTAGGCTTCAAACGATTTAGTGGCCATTGTGAAGTTATCACATATGTTTGTTAGAATGTGTTTCTTTTTTTTGCAGTGACTTAAATGTTATCTTTTAATTAGGATAAATGTGTCTTCACCCAGCCAAAACCATTTGGCACAGGGGGTTGTTTTACAGTGGAATACATAGAATATACTAATGATTATCTTTGAGACAATTTGTCCTTCTTTGAAATGACTCAATGGTCCTATTCTATGTTTGGTAGGTTTAGACTGTCTAGCTGGTGGGGAATCTAGCACACCTGAAGTAAACTTTATCCCAAAGTTTAAAGAGTTATAGTTAGTTGTAGTAGGTGGCGCAAAACAAGTTGCTATTCCCAATGTGTCTTGCTGTAAATATGTGTGATAATATGTGGGCTCAATATATGTTAATGTTTTGATGAGTCCTAATTTTATATTCTCTTTTGGAAAAAAATGGATGTCGAAACTATTTAAGAAATAAATATGATCCTTTATTTGATTATGGTAAATTTACCCAATAGTAGTGAAGCTAAAAGTACAGTTAAACAAAAATTATTACAATTCCTTCAAAGTTTAAAAAATGACACCGGTGTCTCTATGTATAAAAATGTACATAATATATAAAAAATAAATTAAATTAAAATAATAACATTGAAATCTTATAATTTATACAGTTTTGGGTTTATCACAAGTTGTAATTTCTAACAGAATGTTTGTAGATACAATTTTATAGTGGATAAAACAATAGTTGCTGTATAGTTCATATAGGATACTTTGTTTCAAGTTCAGCTATGCAATTGAGATCTTATCTTAGGCAACTATATATCAAATGTAGAGGTATGTTGGTGCGATTTTTATCACACTATAATATAAGTATACAAATTAGTACCTTGAAGTGTATCTCTTTGATATCACTTTTGTGAGATAATTGCGGTTAAATAAACGCTGCTATGCCAGTGTTTTGATTAAGTTTCAAGATCAAGCTGGTGGCATTTCTATATGAGCTGCTGGCGGTTAAATAAATGCCGCTTTGGTTTCCTCTTATTAGGTGGGCTTATCTGTTTGCTGCGAGAAAATTCACTTTTATATAAGTGTTTGGGTAGTTGTCGTGGCCGCTCAGTTACCTTATCCTTTGTCGGTCAGTGACCGATCGCGCTCTTAAGGGTTTCTTGGTGGGATCTTCGTTGCGGTTAAGTGCTAACCGTTTGCTGATGTTTTTTAAGTATCTCCGGTTTTTCTATTCTGTGGCTTGTCTGTCGGTCAGTGACCGATCACGATGGTATGGTTGTTGGATAACCTCCTGATGTGGAATTTTTGCGTGCCTTTCCGGTCTGTTGTTCCCAGGTTTCTTAGATGTCGGTCAGTGACTGATCTGGGTGCTGAAATGTGGTTGTTGGGATAAGTTGAAAGTTTGTAGGATAAGTAGAAAAAGGATTTCTAGTTATCAATGTGATCTTTGCGGTTAAATATATGCCGCTCAGTGGGAACTTGAATATTTCAACTGGGTATAGCTGGTATTCACTTTGTCTTCTCAAATCCTGTGCAGGTGTGCTCTGGTATCAACATGTTTTGGCTGGACAGCCTTTTTCAAGATCTTGATAAAATCCTTTTTCTACTTATCCTACAAACTTTCAACTTATCCCAACAACCACATTTTAGCACCCAGATCGGTCACTGACCGACATCTAAGAAACCTGGGAACAACAGACCGGAAAGGCACGCAAAAATTCCACATCAGGAGGTTATCCAACAACCATACCATCGTGATCGGTCACTGACCGACAGACAAGCCACAGAATAGAAAAACCGGAGATACTTAAAAAACATCAGCAAACGGTTAGCACTTAACCGCAACGAAGATCCCACCAAGAAACCCTTAAGAGCGCGATCGGTCACTGACCGACAAAGGATAAGGTAACTGAGCGGCCACGACAACTACCCAAACACTTATATAAAAGTGAATTTTCTCGCAGCAAACAGATAAGCCCACCTAATAAGAGGAAACCAAAGCGGCATTTATTTAACCGCCAGCAGCTCATATAGAAATGCCACCAGCTTGATCTTGAAACTTAATCAAAACACTGGCATAGCAGCGTTTATTTAACCGCAATTATCTCACAAAAGTGATATCAAACAGATACACTTCAAGGTACTAATTTGTATACTTATATTATAGTGTGATAAAAATCGCACCAACA
>NW_026513065.1:0-129472 GCF_027579735.1 Bombina bombina
GGCTGGTACTCAGGCTTTATACTGTGCACTGTGTGTCTGGTGGCTGCTGTACCTCAGGCATTATACTGTGCACTGTGTGTCTGGTGGCTGCTGTACCTCAGGCTTATACTGTGCTCTGTGTCTGTGGTGGCTGCTGTACTCAGGCCTTATGCTGTGCACTGTGTGTGTGTGGTGGCTGCTGTACCTCAGGCATTATACTGTGCACTGTGTGTGTGGTGGCTGCTTACTCAGGCATTATACTGTGCACTGTGTGTGTGGTGGCTGCTGTACCTCAGGCATTATACTGTGCACTGTGTGTATGGTGGTGTTGTACCTCAGGTATTATACTGTGCACTGTGTATGTGGTGGCTGCTGTACCTCAGGCATTATACTGTGCACTGTGTGTGTGGTGACTGCTGTATCTCAGGCATTATACTGTGCACTGTGTGTGTGGGGCTGCTTACATCAGGCATTATACTGTGCACTGTGTCTGTGGTGGCTGCTGTACCTCAGGCATTATACTGTGCACTGTGTGTGTGGTGTCTGCTGTACCTCAGGCATTATACTGTGCACTGTGTGTGTGGTGGTGCTGTACCTCAGGCATTATACTGTGCACTGTGTGTGTGTGGCTGCTGTACCTCAGGCATTATACTGTGCACTGTGGTGTGTGGTACCTGCTGTACCTCAGGCATTATACTGTGCACTGTTGTGTGTGGTGGCTGCTGTACTCAGGCATTATACTGTGAACTGTGTGTGTGGTGTCTGCTGTACATGAGGCATTTACTGTGCACTGTGTGTGTGGTGGCTGCTGTACCTCAGGCATTATACTGTGCACTGTGTGTGGTGGTGGCTGCTGTACATCAGGCATTTTACTGTGCACTGTGGTGTGGTGGCTGCTGTACCTCAGGCATTATACTGTGTACTGTGTGTGTGGTGGCTGTGTACCTCAGGCATTATACTGTGCACTGTGTGTGTGGTGGCTGCTGTACCTCAGGCATTATACTGTGCACTGTGTCTGTGGTGGCTGTGTACCTCAGGCATTATACTGTGCACTGTGTGTGTGTTGGCTGCTGTACCTCAGGCATTATACTGTGCACTGTGTGTGTGGTGGCTGCTGTACCTCAGGCATTATACTGTGCACTGTGTGTGTGGTGGTGCTGTACCTCAGGCATTATACTGTGCACTGTGTGTGTGGTGGCTGCTGTACCTCAGGCATTATACTGTGCCATGTGTGTGTGGTGGCTGCTGTACCTCAGGCATTATACTGTGCACTGTGTGTATGGTGGCTGCTGTACCTCAGGCATTATACTGTGCATGTGTGTGTGGTGGCTGCTGTACCTCAGACATTATACTGGTGCACTGTGTGTGGTGTGGTGGCTGCTGTACATCAGGCATTATATGTGCACTGTGTGTGTGGTGGCTGCTGTACTCAGGCCTTATGCTGTGCACTGTGTGTGTGGTGGCTGCTGTACCTCAGACATTATACTGTGCACTGTGTGTGTGTGGTGGCTGCTGTACATCAGGCATTATACTGTGCACTGTGTGTGTGGTGGCTGCTGTACTTCAGGCATTATACTGTGCACTGTGTGTGTGGTGGCTGCTGTACCTCAAGCATTATACTGTGCACTGTGTGTGTGGTGGCTGCTGTACCTCAGGCATTTTAATGTGCACTGTGTGTGTGGTGGCTGCTGTACCTCAGACATTATACTGTGCACTGTGTGTGTGTGGTGGTGCTGTACATCAGGCATTATACTGTGCTGTGTGTGTGGTGGCTGCTGTACCTCAGGCTTATGCTGTGCACTGTGTGTGTGGTGGTGCTGTACCTCAGGTCATTATACTGTGCACTGTGTGTGTGGTGGCTGCTGTACCTCAGGCATTATACTGTGCATGTGTGTGTGTGTGGCTGCTGTACTCAGGCATTAATGTGCACTGTGTGTGTGGTGGCTGCTGTACCTCAGGCATTATACTGTGCACTGTGTGTGTGGTGGCTGCTGTACCTCAGGCATTATACTGTGCACTGAGTGTGTGGTGGCTGCAGTACCTCAGGCATTATACTGTGCACTGTGTGTGTGGATGGCTGCTGTACCTCAGGCATTATACTTTGCACATGTGTGTGTGGTGGTGCTGTACCATCAGGCATTATACTGTGCACTGTGTGTGTGGTGCTGCTGTACCTCAGGCATTATACAGTGCACTGTGTTGTCTGGTGGCTGCTGTACCTCAGGCATTATACTGTGCACTGTGTGTGTGGTGGCATGCTGTACCTCAGGCATTTTATACTGTGCACTGTGTGTGTGGTGGCTGCTGTACTCAGGCATTATACGGTGCACTGTGTGTGTGGTGGCTGCTGTACCTCAGGCATTATACTGTGCACTGTGTGTGTGGTGGCTGCTGTACCTCAGGCATTATTACTGTGCACTGTGTGTGCTGGTGGCTGCTGTACCTCAAGGCATTATACCTGTGCTCTGTGTGTGTGTGGCTGCTGTACCTCAGGCATTATACTGTGCTATGTGTGTGTGGTGGCTGCTGTACCTCAGGCATTATACTGTGCACTGTGTGTGTGGTGGCTGCTGTACCTCAGACATTATGCTGTGCACTGTGTATATGTGGCTGTTGTACCTCAGGTATTATACTGTGCACTGTGTATGTGGTGGCTGCTGTACCTCAGGCATTATACTGTGCACTGTGTGTGTGGTGGCTGCTGTACCTCAGGCCTTATGCTGTGCACTGTGTGTGTGGTGGCTGCTGTACCTCAGGCATTATACTGTGCACTGTGTGTGTGGTGGCTGCTGTACCTCAGGCATTATACTGTGCACTCGTGTGTGTGGTGGCTGCTGTACCTCAGGCATTATACTGTGCACTGTGTGTGTGGTGGCTGCTGTACCTCAGGCATTATACTGTGCACTGTGTGTGTGGTGACTGCTGTACCTCAGGCATTATACTGTGCACTGTGTGTCTGGTTGCTTGCTGTACCTCAGGCATTATACTGTGCACTGTGTTCTGTGGTGTCTCGCTGTACCTTCAGGCATTATACTGTGCACTGTGTGTGTGGTGGCTGCTGTACCTCAGGCATTATACTCTGCACTGTGTGTGTGGTGGCTGCTGTACCTCAGGCATTATACTGTGCACTGTGTGTGTGGTGGCTGCTGTACCTCAGGCATTATACTGTGCACTGTGTGTGTGGTGACTGCTGTACCTCAGGCATTATACTGTGCACTGTGTGTGTGGTGGCTGCTGTACCTCAGGCATTATACTGTGCACTGTGTGTGTGGTGGCTGCTGTACCTCAGGCATTATACTGTGCACTGTGTGTGTGGTGGCTGCTGTACCTCAGGCATTATACTGTGCACTGTGTGTGTGGTGGCTGCTGTACCTCAGGCATTATACTGTGCACTGTGTCTGTGGTGGCTGCTGTACCTCAGGCATTATACTGTGCACTGTGTGTGTGTTGGCTGCTGTACCTCAGGCATTATTCTGTGCACTGTGTGTGTGGTGGCTGCTGTACCTCAGGCATTATACTGTGCACTGTGTGTGTGGTGGCTGCTGTACCTCAGGCATTATACTGTGCACTGTGTGTGTGGTGGCTGCTGTACCTCAGGCATTATACTGTGCCCTGTGTGTGTGGTGGCTGCTGTACCTCAGGCATTATACTGTGCACTGTGTGTGTGGTGGCTGCTGTACCTCAGGCATTATACTGTGCACTGTGTGTGTGGTGGCTGCTGTACCTCAGGACATTATACTGTGCACTGTGTGTGTGTGGTGGCTGCTGTACATCAGGCATTATACTGTGCACTGTGTGTGTGGTGGCTGCTGTACCTCAGGCATTATGCTGTGCACTGTGTGTGTGGTGGCTGCTGTACCTCAGGCATTATACTGTGCACTGTGTGTGTGGTGGCTGCTGTACCTCAGGCATTATACTGTGCACTGTGTGTGTGGTGGCTGCTGTACCTTCAGGCATTATACTGTGCACTGTGTGTGTGGTGGCTGCTGTACCTCAGGCATTATACTGTGCACTGTGTGTGTGGTGGCTGCTGTACCTCAGGCATTATACTGTGCACTGTGTGTGTGGTGACTGCTGTACCTCAGGCATTATACTGTGCACTGTGTGTGTGGTGGCTGTTGTACCTCAGGCATTATACTGTGCACTGTGTGTGTGGTGGCTGCTGTACCTCAGGCATTATACTGTGCACTGTGTCTGTGGTGTCTGCTGTACCTCAGGCATTATACTGTGCACTGTGTGTGTGGTGGCTGCTGTACCTAAGGCATTATACTGTGCACAGTGTGTGTGGTGTCTGCTGTACCTCAGGTATTATACTGTGCACTGTGTATGTGGTGGCTGCTGTACCTCAGGCATTATACTGTGCACAATGTGTGTGTGGTGGCTGGTGTACATCAGGCATTATACTGTGCACTGTGTGTGTGGTGACTGCTGTACCTCAGGCATTATACTGTGCACTGTGTGTGTGGTGGCTGCTGTACCTCAGGCATTATACTGTGCACTGTGTGTGTGGTGGCTGCTGTACCTCAGGCATTATACTGTGCACTGTGTGTGTGGTGGCTGCTGTACCTCAGGCATTATACTGTGCACTGTGTGTGTGGTGGCTGCTGTACCTCAGACCTTATGCTGTGCACTGTGTATATGGTGGCTGTTGTACCTCAGGTATTATACTGTGCACTGTGTTTGTGGTGGCTGCTGTACCTCAGGCATTATACTGTGCACTGTGTCTGTGGTGGCTGCTGTACCTCAGGCCTTATGCTGTGCACTGTGTGTGTGGTGGCTGCTGTACCTCAGGCATTATACTGTGCACTGTGTGTGTGGTGGCTGCTGTACCTCAGGCATTATACTGTGCACTGTGTGTGTGGTGGCTGCTGTACCTCAGGCATTATACTGTGCACTGTGTGTGTGGTGGCTGCTGTACCTCAGGCATTATACTGTGCACTGTGTGTGTGGTGACTGCTGTACCTCAGGCATTATACTGTGCACTGTGTGTCTGGTTGCTGCTGTACCTCAGGCATTATACTGTGCACTGTGTCTGTGGTGTCTGCTGTACCTCAGGCATTATACTGTGCACTGTGTGGTGTGGTGGCTGCTGTACCTCAGGCATTATACTGTGCACTGTGTGTGTGGTGGCTGCTGTACCTCAGGCATTATACTGTGCACTGTGTGTGTGGTGGCTGCTGTACCTCAGGCATTATACTGTGCACTGTGTGTGTGGTGACTGCTGTACCTCAGGCATTATACAGTGCACTGTGTGTGTGGTGGCTGCTGTACCTCAGGCATTATACTGTGCACTGTGTGTGTGGTGGCTGCTGTACCTCAGGCAGTATACTGTGCACTGTGTGTGTGGTGACTGCTGTATCTCAGGCATTATACTGTGCACTGTGTCTGTGGTGGCTGCTGTACCTCAGGCATTATACTGTGCACTGTGTGTGTGGTGGCTGCTGTACCTCAGGCATTATACTGTGCACTGTGTGTGTGGTGACTGCTGTATCTCAGGCATTATTACTGTGCACTGTTTCTGTGGTGGCTGCTGTACCTCAGGCATTATACTGTGCACTGTGTGTGTGGTACCTGCTGTACCTCAGGCATTATACTGTGCACTGTGTCTGTGGTGGCTGCTGTACCTCAGGCATTATACTGTGCACTGTGTGTGTGGTGGCTGCTGTACCTCAGGCATTATACTGTACACTGTGTGTGTAGTGGCTGCTGTACCTCAGGCATTATACTGTGCACTGTGTGTGTGGTGGCTGCTGTACCTCAGGCATTATACTGTGCACTGTGTCTGTGGTGGCTGCTGTACCTCAGGCATTATACTGTGCACTGTGTGTGTGGTACCTGCTGTACCTCAGGCATTATACTGTGCACTGTGTCTGTGGTGGCTGCTGTACCTCAGGCATTATACTGTGCACTGTGTGTGTGGTGGCTGCTGTACCTCAGGCATTACACTGTGCACTGTGTGTGTGGTGGCTGCTATACCTCAGGCATTATACTGTGCACTGTGTGTGTGGTGGCTGCTGTACCACAGGCATTATACTGTGCACTGTGTGTGTGGTGGCTGCTGTACCTCAGGCATTATACTGTGCACTGTGTGTGTGGTGACTGCTGTACCTCAGGCATTATACTGTGCACTGTGTGTGTGGTGACTGCTGTACCTCAGGCATTATACTGTGCACTGTGTGTGTGGTGACTGCTGTACCTCAGGCATTATACAGTGCACTGTGTGTGTGGTGGCTGCTGTACCTCAGGCATTATACTGTGCACTATGTGTGTGGTGGCTGCTGTACCTCAAGCATGATACTACGGTTTGTATATGTGGTGGCTCTGTGTTATACCATCCTCAGTGAGGATGATTTGTGTTTGTACTAAATGCATCACACAGCTATTGCAAACCTCTGCTACTGTGTACTGAGGGGTGTGATCAACCTGCGCTGGGAAAGTTACCAATAAACCACTGGGTAAATGGAGTATCCTCAAACTCCACAGAGAAAAATACAATCATACAATAGTAATAAGGATATTACTATAATAACCCTTGGCGCTAACGTGTAGCTAAAATTGGTAATGCAAAGGTTCTAATTATTGTATACTATAAACAATAAATTACCTTAGTACGATGGAAATGATAATTCCTTACAAATATGTGAAAACTGGGTAGTTGATTAAGGGATGTGCTTAAGGATGAACCAGAGTAATGGTGCAAGTAAAAAATAAACAAATTTTAATCGTGCACAGAAATACTTTTAAAACCAAATTTAAAAAACACTCTGATCAGGCGTTTGACAATGTAGTATCAATAAAATCCCTAAAAACCTCAAAATAAAATTGCATAAATAAAATAACAATAAAACAACAATGAGACAATCACTATCACAAATGGTTAATTCGAGATAGAGAACAAAGATCCCATTGGAGACCAAGGAAGATCCACGTCAGCTGGAAGTTAGTGATATTTTAACCGGAGCTGTAACGAGATGAGATCCAAATGAACAGACAGGAAGAGAGCCAAAATTTAAGGTGTTCACTTATTACTTACACCGAAAATGCTCTATGAAGTCCCAGCTGTCTCTCTATAGCGGTCCTGGATTAGATCACTGCTGGATGGATCCCCGAAATGAAGGAAACCTCTTGTCTTTTATAATCCGTATCAGCACTCACGCCAGATAGACCAAACTGTGCTCTGGGTCTCTGTGCAGTCTCGGCGCTGGTAATTAGTTCCAGTCACCTGTGTGTTAGAAAAGTGGGCGGAGCAACGCGTTTCAGCCCGGTCTGGGCCTTTGTCAAGCTCCTGATAGATGGGAGGTCAGGTCTTTTATACCGTCACCCCTGCATATGATTGGTTAGGCATTAATTCAAAACAAAGAGAACTGCGATACAGATACAAAATGATACATTTTTTCTATTGTTACTTTCTGCTCTTATTCATAATACATTTAAAGATGCACAATTTGCCCTTCAAATTTCAGCTTATTTGATGATCAATTTTAGATTCTTTTAAGATTAACAATCATTTTTATTTATAATGGATTCGTAGAGACATACAGAAAGGGGAAATTTATTTTCATTTTTCACTTGCACCCCCTATATTATCCCGTCCAAAGCACATCCCGCAGGGAAAAACAGGTTTTTTAAAAGTTTTTTAAAAAACAACTCTCTATGTCAATTATATTGTCCCAGTATCAATTTATATTGTTTAAGTATAATCTAATAGAGAACCATACAGTAATCTAAACGGATATATTCAACAAATATAATTTTAAGTCCGCAATATAAATAAAAAAGTTAAGATAATTTACAAAACAAGCAAAACTAAAGGGAAAGGAACAAATAGGATTTATTCTCTAAGGAAACACCCTATATCGAAATCTAAGTTTAGGCCGTTCGGTTTAAGCGATTTTAGATCAAAAATCCATTTGGTCTCTTTTTTAAGTAATTCTGACTGTGCATTTCCCCCTCTCCAGTTCTTTTTCAACTTGTCTATACCCATATATGAAAAACACTTCATATCTCCCCCATTGCAGGTAATGAAGTGTTTTGGTATAGGGAGATCTTTGTTCCTATCTAAATCGTGATTTTCAATCGACCAGATATGTTCACGAATTCGGTCTCGTAGGGGTCTTTCTGATTCCCCTATATATTGCTTGCCACATTTACACTGTATTAGATAGATAACCGATTTGTCTGAGCACCTTATGGTGTCTCTAATTTTATAGGATTTTCCTGTGACAGTTGATTTGAATTCCTTTTCCTTTTTGGAGTGTTTACACGCCTTACAGGTTAGGCATGGAAAAAAACCTTCTAAGGTGTTACCTTTTAAATCCATTTGTTTTTCTTTATTCATAATCTTATGTCTATTTTTATTTTTATTTTCAGTTGGTGCTAGAATGGACTTTAGGTTTCGAGCCTTCTTATAAATAATTTGTGGTTTTTTAGGGAGTAGAGAGCCTATGAGCTCATCGTTCTTTAGTATTCCCCAATGTTTTTTTAGTATTTTTTCTATCAGAAATTTATTATTACTATAATTTGTGATAAATGGAATAAATAAGTTATCCTCTGCAGCTTGTTGAATTCTTTTAGGGTTTTTTTTATTTTTAAATCCATTTTTATTTACCAAATCACATCTATTTACTTGTCTTATTTCTTGTCTTATTTCCTCTATCTTTTTATCATTATAGCCCCTATCTACAAATTTCTGTTTTAATTTTTCAGACTGACTGTCAAAATCGGTTATATTTGTACAATTTTTCTTTATACGTAGGAACTGTCCTTTGGGAATATTGTCAATCCATCTTGGATGGTGACAGCTCGTGTGGTGGATATAGCTATTTGCATCCACATTTTTAAAATGTGTTTTTGAATGTATTTGATTGTTCACAGGGAATAGTTCTAGATCTAAGAAATTCACACTTTTTTTGCTTTTTTCACAAGTAAAACGGAGATTCATCTCATTATTATTCATACTTTCAATAAACTCATTTAACCTAACTTCATCACCCCTCCAAATAATAAGGATGTCATCTATATAACGCTTGTAAGACACCAGGTTTGCTCCAAAGTTGGTATTGCTGAGAAAAAAATGTTCCCAAAAACCCATAAATAAATTTGCATAACTTGGAGCAAACCTGGTGCCCATTGCTGTTCCTCTTTCTTGATTAAAAAACTGAGAGTCATAACTGAAAAAATTATGTGTTAAAATGAATTTGATAGAGTCTATAAGGAAACCTTTTTGTTCCTCTTTCAAGGTCTCATCTTTGTCTAAGAAGTGTTTTACGGCTAATATACCGTCATGGTGATTTATACAGGTATATAATGACGTCACATCACATGTGGCAAGGAGGTAATCCTCCTGCCAGGTGATGGTGTCTACTAATTTCAGAACATCTGTAGAATCTTTTAAGTATGACGGTAATGTCCTGACATATTTTTGTAAAAAGATATCCAGATATTCCGATAAATTTGCTGTCAGGGATCCGATTCCTGAGATAATCGGCCTACCTGGAGGGTTAATAAGTGTTTTGTGAATTTTTGGCAAGCAATATAGTAGGGGAATTTTTGGAAATTTGGGTACTATATAGCCTCTCTCTTTGTCATTAAGTATTCCTTTGTCATGTGCAGAATCTATTAATTTTATTAATTCCTCATTGTATCTTTTCGTTGGATCACTCAGTAATTTTTTATAAGTGTCATTATCTTTTACAATATTTTCACACATTATTTGATAGTCTGCCCGATCTAAGATGACTATTCCCCCGCCCTTGTCTGCGGGCTTTATAATTATATCATCCATCTCCAATTCGCTAATGATCATTAGTTGTTTCCTACTTAAATTGCTATATGTTTTATTTATTTTATCCTCAGTCAGATTTTCAATGTCCCTCAGGATCAATTTCTCAAATGTCTCTATTATAGGACCTTTCTCATGCTTGGGGTAAAATACAGACTTGCTTCTTAGGTCTGTATGTATATATTCACTATTATTGGTTAAAGTATCCCCAGCCATTTTTTCTATTTCACTTTTTTGAAACCATCTCTTTACAGTTAATTTTCTGACAAACTTATGTGCATCAATATATGTCTCGAATCTATTAAGTTTGCAACTTGGTGCAAAAGATAGACCTTTTCCCAATAGTTCCTCATGTTCTGAATTCAGTATTTTCTTACTAAGATTAAAGATACCTAAGTTATTACCTGGTTTCTCTAAAATCGGGTCTTTTTTGAGTCTCCTGCTTCCACCCTCTTTCCTCTCTGTCTGATGCCCTTCTTTTTCTTAAATCTCTTTGCGGAAGTGGACTTGCAAATGAATTTTGGCCTTGTCCTAAAAAAGGGCGGGATGAAGTAAAGGTGGAGGAAGAAGAAGTAGATGCTTGTTGATTTATTTGTTCAGTTTCCCTATTGTCCTGCAATGGAGCATACCTATTAGACAGTCTCCAATCATTACTATTATCTCGATTTGAATTATATCTATTTTCACCTTGTTGGTTGTATTGAGATCTATTATTATAGTTTGGTCTATAGTTTTCATTACTATTTTTTTGTTGTTGTTTACCATCAATATAATTGTATGGTCTATGATCTCTCTGATACATTTGTCTTGCATTATACGATTGATCTCTGTAATTGTAATCCCTTACTCTTGGGCTTTGTTTATTTCCCCTCATGTGGCCATATTCATTACTATTATTATGACTATAGCAGGAGTCGTAATTATTCCCAAAATTATGCTGTTTCTGTAAATGATTATAATTTTCATAATTTTCATAATTTCTGGCCCTAGTGTGCCCTGATACTTGATTATAATCCCCATACCTTCTCTGTTCATTACTCTTATAATGTTGTGAATTGATAGTATTAGCCCTTTCTGCTTTTTTAGGGTCAGTCCTATTATTTTCATTCTCTGCGAATTTTGTATGTCTCCATGTATGTGAGATATAATTATCCCAATTAGGTTGATTTATGTGGGATAAATAATCCTCACGGTCCCTTTCGAATTTTCTTATTTTAACTTTTAGAATATCCTCCTTAGTACTAGCTAGCAATTTCTTGATTTCTTTTTCTTTGTTTATATATTCCATATTGTTCTCAAACTCTTTTAACTGAATTTCTAATTCTCTAATCTCATTCTCTAATTTTTTCAAAATTTCACCCCTGTAGTCTTTTATCAATCTCAAAAGGTTAAAAGAAGCTTGCTCTAGGATATCGTTCCATCTTTTTTTAAAATCTATATCCTCAATTTTAAAAGCACATTCTTTTTTAATTCGTAATCCCCGTGGGACTCTTTTATTTTCTAAGTATTTTTCAATGAAAATGAATTCTGTTCTATGTTTCATCTCTAATACTAGTTTGTCCTCTAAATCCTTCATTAGTTTGCATAATGAATCTACATTATCTGGAGTGACAATAATATCAGTTTGGAAAATATTATAAATCCCCTTATATACTTCATCTCTATATTTAAAAACATTAGATTCAGTCATATCCCTGCAGCTGATTGTCACTAGTGAGGATAAAAAAACAACAGTGTACTGAGGGGTGTGATCAACCTGCGCTGGGAAAGTTACCAATAAACCACTGGGTAAATGGAGTATCCTCAAACTCCACAGAGAAAAATACAATCATACAATAGTAATAAGGATATTACTATAATAACCCTTGGCGCTAACGTGTAGCTAAAATTGGTAATGCAAAGGTTCTAATTATTGTATACTATAAACAATAAATTACCTTAGTACGATGGAAATGATAATTCCTTACAAATATGTGAAAACTGGGTAGTTGATTAAGGGATGTGCTTAAGGATGAACCAGAGTAATGGTGCAAGTAAAAAATAAACAAATTTTAATCGTGCACAGAAATACTTTTAAAACCAAATTTAAAAAACACTCTGATCAGGCGTTTGACAATGTAGTATCAATAAAATCCCTAAAAACCTCAAAATAAAATTGCATAAATAAAATAACAATAAAACAACAATGAGACAATCACTATCACAAATGGTTAATTCGAGATAGAGAACAAAGATCCCATTGGAGACCAAGGAAGATCCACGTCAGCTGGAAGTTAGTGATATTTTAACCGGAGCTGTAACGAGATGAGATCCAAATGAACAGACAGGAAGAGAGCCAAAATTTAAGGTGTTCACTTATTACTTACACCGAAAATGCTCTATGAAGTCCCAGCTGTCTCTCTATAGCGGTCCTGGATTAGATCACTGCTGGATGGATCCCCGAAATGAAGGAAACCTCTTGTCTTTTATAATCCGTATCAGCACTCACGCCAGATAGACCAAACTGTGCTCTGGGTCTCTGTGCAGTCTCGGCGCTGGTAATTAGTTCCAGTCACCTGTGTGTTAGAAAAGTGGGCGGAGCAACGCGTTTCAGCCCGGTCTGGGCCTTTGTCAAGCTCCTGATAGATGGGAGGTCAGGTCTTTTATACCGTCACCCCTGCATATGATTGGTTAGGCATTAATTCAAAACAAAGAGAACTGCGATACAGATACAAAATGATACATTTTTTCTATTGTTACTTTCTGCTCTTATTCATAATACATTTAAAGATGCACAATTTGCCCTTCAAATTTCAGCTTATTTGATGATCAATTTTAGATTCTTTTAAGATTAACAATCATTTTTATTTATAATGGATTCGTAGAGACATACAGAAAGGGGAAATTTATTTTCATTTTTCACTTGCACCCCCTATATTATCCCGTCCAAAGCACATCCCGCAGGGAAAAACAGGTTTTTTAAAAGTTTTTTAAAAAACAACTCTCTATGTCAATTATATTGTCCCAGTATCAATTTATATTGTTTAAGTATAATCTAATAGAGAACCATACAGTAATCTAAACGGATATATTCAACAAATATAATTTTAAGTCCGCAATATAAATAAAAAAGTTAAGATAATTTACAAAACAAGCAAAACTAAAGGGAAAGGAACAAATAGGATTTATTCTCTAAGGAAACACCCTATATCGAAATCTAAGTTTAGGCCGTTCGGTTTAAGCGATTTTAGATCAAAAATCCATTTGGTCTCTTTTTTAAGTAATTCTGACTGTGCATTTCCCCCTCTCCAGTTCTTTTTCAACTTGTCTATACCCATATATGAAAAACACTTCATATCTCCCCCATTGCAGGTAATGAAGTGTTTTGGTATAGGGAGATCTTTGTTCCTATCTAAATCGTGATTTTCAATCGACCAGATATGTTCACGAATTCGGTCTCGTAGGGGTCTTTCTGATTCCCCTATATATTGCTTGCCACATTTACACTGTATTAGATAGATAACCGATTTGTCTGAGCACCTTATGGTGTCTCTAATTTTATAGGATTTTCCTGTGACAGTTGATTTGAATTCCTTTTCCTTTTTGGAGTGTTTACACGCCTTACAGGTTAGGCACACGAGCTGTCACCATCCAAGATGGATTGACAATATTCCCAAAGGACAGTTCCTACGTATAAAGAAAAATTGTACAAATATAACCGATTTTGACAGTCAGTCTGAAAAATTAAAACAGAAATTTGTAGATAGGGGCTATAATGATAAAAAGATAGAGGAAATAAGACAAGAAATAAGACAAGTAAATAGATGTGATTTGGTAAATAAAAATGGATTTAAAAATAAAAAAAACCCTAAAAGAATTCAACAAGCTGCAGAGGATAACTTATTTATTCCATTTATCACAAATTATAGTAATAATAAATTTCTGATAGAAAAAATACTAAAAAAACATTGGGGAATACTAAAGAACGATGAGCTCATAGGCTCTCTACTCCCTAAAAAACCACAAATTATTTATAAGAAGGCTCGAAACCTAAAGTCCATTCTAGCACCAACTGAAAATAAAAATAAAAATAGACATAAGATTATGAATAAAGAAAAACAAATGGATTTAAAAGGTAACACCTTAGAAGGTTTTTTTTCCATGCCTAACCTGTAAGGCGTGTAAACACTCCAAAAAGGAAAAGGAATTCAAATCAACTGTCACAGGAAAATCCTATAAAATTAGAGACACCATAAGGTGCTCAGACAAATCGGTTATCTATCTAATACAGTGTAAATGTGGCAAGCAATATATAGGGGAATCAGAAAGACCCCTACGAGACCGAATTCGTGAACATATCTGGTCGATTGAAAATCACGATTTAGATAGGAACAAAGATCTCCCTATACCAAAACACTTCATTACCTGCAATGGGGGAGATATGAAGTGTTTTTCATATATGGGTATAGACAAGTTGAAAAAGAACTGGAGAGGGGGAAATGCACAGTCAGAATTACTTAAAAAAGAGACCAAATGGATTTTTGATCTAAAATCGCTTAAACCGAACGGCCTAAACTTAGATTTCGATATAGGGTGTTTCCTTAGAGAATAAATCCTATTTGTTCCTTTCCCTTTAGTTTTGCTTGTTTTGTAAATTATCTTAACTTTTTTATTTATATTGCGGACTTAAAATTATATTTGTTGAATATATCCGTTTAGATTACTGTATGGTTCTCTATTAGATTATACTTAAACAATATAAATTGATACTGGGACAATATAATTGACATAGAGAGTTGTTTTTTAAAAAACTTTTAAAAAACCTGTTTTTCCCTGCGGGATGTGCTTTGGACGGGATAATATAGGGGGTGCAAGTGAAAAATGAAAATAAATTTCCCCTTTCTGTATGTCTCTACGAATCCATTATAAATAAAAATGATTGTTAATCTTAAAAGAATCTAAAATTGATCATCAAATAAGCTGAAATTTGAAGGGCAAATTGTGCATCTTTAAATGTATTATGAATAAGAGCAGAAAGTAACAATAGAAAAAATGTATCATTTTGTATCTGTATCGCAGTTCTCTTTGTTTTGAATTAATGCCTAACCAATCATATGCAGGGGTGACGGTATAAAAGACCTGACCTCCCATCTATCAGGAGCTTGACAAAGGCCCAGACCGGGCTGAAACGCGTTGCTCCGCCCACTTTTCTAACACACAGGTGACTGGAACTAATTACCAGCGCCGAGACTGCACAGAGACCCAGAGCACAGTTTGGTCTATCTGGCGTGAGTGCTGATACGGATTATAAAAGACAAGAGGTTTCCTTCATTTCGGGGATCCATCCAGCAGTGATCTAATCCAGGACCGCTATAGAGAGACAGCTGGGACTTCATAGAGCATTTTCGGTGTAAGTAATAAGTGAACACCTTAAATTTTGGCTCTCTTCCTGTCTGTTCATTTGGATCTCATCTCGTTACAGCTCCGGTTAAAATATCACTAACTTCCAGCTGACGTGGATCTTCCTTGGTCTCCAATGGGATCTTTGTTCTCTATCTCGAATTAACCATTTGTGATAGTGATTGTCTCATTGTTGTTTTATTGTTATTTTATTTATGCAATTTTATTTTGAGGTTTTTAGGGATTTTATTGATACTACATTGTCAAACGCCTGATCAGAGTGTTTTTTAAATTTGGTTTTAAAAGTATTTCTGTGCACGATTAAAATTTGTTTATTTTTTACTTGCACCATTACTCTGGTTCATCCTTAAGCACATCCCTTAATCAACTACCCAGTTTTCACATATTTGTAAGGAATTATCATTTCCATCGTACTAAGGTAATTTATTGTTTATAGTATACAATAATTAGAACCTTTGCATTACCAATTTTAGCTACACGTTAGCGCCAAGGGTTATTATAGTAATATCCTTATTACTATTGTATGATTGTATTTTTCTCTGTGGAGTTTGAGGATACTCCATTTACCCAGTGGTTTATTGGTAACTTTCCCAGCGCAGGTTGATCACACCCCTCAGTACACTGTTGTTTTTTTATCCTCACTAGTGACAATCAGCTGCAGGGATATGACTGAATCTAATGTTTTTAAATATAGAGATGAAGTATATAAGGGGATTTATAATATTTTCCAAACTGATATTATTGTCACTCCAGATAATGTAGATTCATTATGCAAACTAATGAAGGATTTAGAGGACAAACTAGTATTAGAGATGAAACATAGAACAGAATTCATTTTCATTGAAAAATACTTAGAAAATAAAAGAGTCCCACGGGGATTACGAATTAAAAAAGAATGTGCTTTTAAAATTGAGGATATAGAATTTAAAAAAAGATGGAACGATATCCTAGAGCAAGCTTCTTTTAACCTTTTGAGATTGATAAAAGACTACAGGGGTGAAATTTTGAAAAAATTAGAGAATGAGATTAGAGAATTAGAAATTCAGTTAAAAGAGTTTGAGAACAATATGGAATATATAAACAAAGAAAAAGAAATCAAGAAATTGCTAGCTAGTACTAAGGAGGATATTCTAAAAGTTAAAATAAGAAAATTCGAAAGGGACCGTGAGGATTATTTATCCCACATAAATCAACCTAATTGGGATAATTATATCTCACATACATGGAGACATACAAAATTCGCAGAGAATGAAAATAATAGGACTGACCCTAAAAAAGCAGAAAGGGCTAATACTATCAATTCACAACATTATAAGAGTAATGAACAGAGAAGGTATGGGGATTATAATCAAGTATCAGGGCACACTAGGGCCAGAAATTATGAAAATTATGAAAATTATAATCATTTACAGAAACAGCATAATTTTGGGAATAATTACGACTCCTGCTATAGTCATAATAATAGTAATGAATATGGCCACATGAGGGGAAATAAACAAAGCCCAAGAGTAAGGGATTACAATTACAGAGATCAATCGTATAATGCAAGACAAATGTATCAGAGAGATCATAGACCATACAATTATATTGATGGTAAACAACAACAAAAAAATAGTAATGAAAACTATAGACCAAACTATAATAATAGATCTCAATACAACCAACAAGGTGAAAATAGATATAATTCAAATCGAGATAATAGTAATGATTGGAGACTGTCTAATAGGTATGCTCCATTGCAGGACAATAGGGAAACTGAACAAATAAATCAACATGCATCTACTTCTTCTTCCTCCACCTTTACTTCATCCCGCCCTTTTTTAGGACAAGGCCAAAATTCATTTGCAAGTCCACTTCCGCAAAGAGATTTAAGAAAAAGAAGGGCATCAGACAGAGAGGAAAGAGAGGTGGAAGCAGGAGACTCAAAAAAGACCCGATTTTAGAGAAACCAGGTAATAACTTAGGTATCTTTAATCTTAGTAAGAAAATACTGAATTCAGAACATGAGGAACTATTGGGAAAAGGTCTATCTTTTGCACCAAGTTGCAAACTTAATAGATTCGAGACATATATTGATGCACATAAGTTTGTCAGAAAATTAACTGTAAAGAGATGGTTTCAAAAAAGTGAAATAGAAAAAATGGCTGGGGATACTTTAACCAATAATAGTGAATATATACATACAGACCTAAGAAGCAAGTCTGTATTTTACCCCAAGCATGAGAAAGGTCCTATAATAGAGACATTTGAGAAATTGATCCTGAGGGACATTGAAAATCTGACTGAGGATAAAATAAATAAAACATATAGCAATTTAAGTAGGAAACAACTAATGATCATTAGCGAATTGGAGATGGATGATATAATTATAAAGCCCGCAGACAAGGGCGGGGGAATAGTCATCTTAGATCGGGCAGACTATCAAATAATGTGTGAAAATATTGTAAAAGATAATGACACTTATAAAAAATTACTGAGTGATCCAACGAAAAGATACAATGAGGAATTAATAAAATTAATAGATTCTGCACATGACAAAGGAATACTTAATGACAAAGAGAGAGGCTATATAGTACCCAAATTTCCAAAAATTCCCCTACTATATTGCTTGCCAAAAATTCACAAAACACTTATTAACCCTCCAGGTAGGCCGATTATCTCAGGAATCGGATCCCTGACAGCAAATTTATCGGAATATCTGGATATCTTTTTACAAAAATATGTCAGGACATTACCGTCATACTTAAAAGATTCTACAGATGTTCTGAAATTAGTAGACACCATCACCTGGCAGGAGGATTACCTCCTTGCCACATGTGATGTGACGTCATTATATACCTGTATAAATCACCATGACGGTATATTAGCCGTAAAACACTTCTTAGACAAAGATGAGACCTTGAAAGAGGAACAAAAAGGTTTCCTTATAGACTCTATCAAATTCATTTTAACACATAATTTTTTCAGTTATGACTCTCAGTTTTTTAATCAAGAAAGAGGAACAGCAATGGGCACCAGGTTTGCTCCAAGTTATGCAAATTTATTTATGGGTTTTTGGGAACATTTTTTTCTCAGCAATACCAACTTTGGAGCAAACCTGGTGTCTTACAAGCGTTATATAGATGACATCCTTATTATTTGGAGGGGTGATGAAGTTAGGTTAAATGAGTTTATTGAAAGTATGAATAATAATGAGATGAATCTCCGTTTTACTTGTGAAAAAAGCAAAAAAAGTGTGAATTTCTTAGATCTAGAACTATTCCCTGTGAACAATCAAATACATTCAAAAACACATTTTAAAAATGTGGATGCAAATAGCTATATCCACCACACGAGCTGTCACCATCCAAGATGGATTGACAATATTCCCAAAGGACAGTTCCTACGTATAAAGAAAAATTGTACAAATATAACCGATTTTGACAGTCAGTCTGAAAAATTAAAACAGAAATTTGTAGATAGGGGCTATAATGATAAAAAGATAGAGGAAATAAGACAAGAAATAAGACAAGTAAATAGATGTGATTTGGTAAATAAAAATGGATTTAAAAATAAAAAAAACCCTAAAAGAATTCAACAAGCTGCAGAGGATAACTTATTTATTCCATTTATCACAAATTATAGTAATAATAAATTTCTGATAGAAAAAATACTAAAAAAACATTGGGGAATACTAAAGAACGATGAGCTCATAGGCTCTCTACTCCCTAAAAAACCACAAATTATTTATAAGAAGGCTCGAAACCTAAAGTCCATTCTAGCACCAACTGAAAATAAAAATAAAAATAGACATAAGATTATGAATAAAGAAAAACAAATGGATTTAAAAGGTAACACCTTAGAAGGTTTTTTTCCATGCCTAACCTGTAAGGCGTGTAAACACTCCAAAAAGGAAAAGGAATTCAAATCAACTGTCACAGGAAAATCCTATAAAATTAGAGACACCATAAGGTGCTCAGACAAATCGGTTATCTATCTAATACAGTGTAAATGTGGCAAGCAATATATAGGGGAATCAGAAAGACCCCTACGAGACCGAATTCGTGAACATATCTGGTCGATTGAAAATCACGATTTAGATAGGAACAAAGATCTCCCTATACCAAAACACTTCATTACCTGCAATGGGGGAGATATGAAGTGTTTTTCATATATGGGTATAGACAAGTTGAAAAAGAACTGGAGAGGGGGAAATGCACAGTCAGAATTACTTAAAAAAGAGACCAAATGGATTTTTGATCTAAAATCGCTTAAACCGAACGGCCTAAACTTAGATTTCGATATAGGGTGTTTCCTTAGAGAATAAATCCTATTTGTTCCTTTCCCTTTAGTTTTGCTTGTTTTGTAAATTATCTTAACTTTTTTATTTATATTGCGGACTTAAAATTATATTTGTTGAATATATCCGTTTAGATTACTGTATGGTTCTCTATTAGATTATACTTAAACAATATAAATTGATACTGGGACAATATAATTGACATAGAGAGTTGTTTTTTAAAAAACTTTTAAAAAACCTGTTTTTCCCTGCGGGATGTGCTTTGGACGGGATAATATAGGGGGTGCAAGTGAAAAATGAAAATAAATTTCCCCTTTCTGTATGTCTCTACGAATCCATTATAAATAAAAATGATTGTTAATCTTAAAAGAATCTAAAATTGATCATCAAATAAGCTGAAATTTGAAGGGCAAATTGTGCATCTTTAAATGTATTATGAATAAGAGCAGAAAGTAACAATAGAAAAAATGTATCATTTTGTATCTGTATCGCAGTTCTCTTTGTTTTGAATTAATGCCTAACCAATCATATGCAGGGGTGACGGTATAAAAGACCTGACCTCCCATCTATCAGGAGCTTGACAAAGGCCCAGACCGGGCTGAAACGCGTTGCTCCGCCCACTTTTCTAACACACAGGTGACTGGAACTAATTACCAGCGCCGAGACTGCACAGAGACCCAGAGCACAGTTTGGTCTATCTGGCGTGAGTGCTGATACGGATTATAAAAGACAAGAGGTTTCCTTCATTTCGGGGATCCATCCAGCAGTGATCTAATCCAGGACCGCTATAGAGAGACAGCTGGGACTTCATAGAGCATTTTCGGTGTAAGTAATAAGTGAACACCTTAAATTTTGGCTCTCTTCCTGTCTGTTCATTTGGATCTCATCTCGTTACAGCTCCGGTTAAAATATCACTAACTTCCAGCTGACGTGGATCTTCCTTGGTCTCCAATGGGATCTTTGTTCTCTATCTCGAATTAACCATTTGTGATAGTGATTGTCTCATTGTTGTTTTATTGTTATTTTATTTATGCAATTTTATTTTGAGGTTTTTAGGGATTTTATTGATACTACATTGTCAAACGCCTGATCAGAGTGTTTTTTAAATTTGGTTTTAAAAGTATTTCTGTGCACGATTAAAATTTGTTTATTTTTTACTTGCACCATTACTCTGGTTCATCCTTAAGCACATCCCTTAATCAACTACCCAGTTTTCACATATTTGTAAGGAATTATCATTTCCATCGTACTAAGGTAATTTATTGTTTATAGTATACAATAATTAGAACCTTTGCATTACCAATTTTAGCTACACGTTAGCGCCAAGGGTTATTATAGTAATATCCTTATTACTATTGTATGATTGTATAAACCTCTGCTACTGGCAGCCTCTGTGTATATTACCAGCCCCCTGTTTATGCCAGTTATCATGTTTATGCCAGTTATTATGTTTATGCCAGTTATTATGTTTATGCCAGTTATCATGTTTATGCCAGTTATCATGTTTATGCCAGTTATCATGTTTATGCTAGGCTCCCTGCAAAACCCCTTGTCCAACCATGTTAGTCTATAGCTGCACTTTCTCTGTGCCAGCTTCTTTCCCTTACTTGACCCTATCAGTCATCCTGACAGCTTTTTTTAGCAAATCAATCTCTTGTCCTCACTAGCTACCCTGAATTATGTGCCTATGTTGGCATAACTTCATATACTGGGTTTTCCAGATTAGAAAATCTAATATACATACGTTTGTTTAAACACATTTGTTAGAGAGAAATGTCTCTTCCCAAGTGTGCCCCTAAGATCAGGAGGGCAGGCTCACTCATCACTTATTTTGTAAATGTCTCACAATTTAATTAATTAAACCATGGAAACTTTTTTTATTCCTTAATATGAATAGATGACAGAATTTCTGTATATATTTTGTATATGTTGATGTTCCTCATTGACTAGCTTTGTTTCTTAAAATATTGGGCTAGATTACAAGTGGAGTGCAAACGTTTGCGTGCAGGTTTTCAAGATCATTTGCATGCTGGATTAATTGTGCTCATATTTCAAGTTGAGCACAATCGCTTGAGTGCAATCTAGATTTTATGCTAGAATGATTACTGTTATCTCAGAGCTGTTAACTGTTTTGCGAAAATAAAAAGTGTCACAAAACATCTCTCTTGTACAGTATAATTACAGATGATAATCAATTGTTGATACCTAGTTATGTGCACGGTTGGCATAGGGAATTGGGACAGTTACTTGAGCTCAAAAAATGGCAAAAAGTCTTTAATCTAACTAAAAAAGTTTCTGCATGTACTCTGCATATGAAAAATTTTAAAAAAAAAACTCTTTTGTTGCAAGCTGATTTAACAAGGTACAAAGACTGTTAACCTAGGTAAATATTCTACCTTGGACTCCTATGGCTACGCTTGGCCTGCAAAGACATATTGCAGCATTTTTAAATTTCATTAACCCTTCTGTGAAGAGTCTTAAAAGGAACATCCTTTGAAATTTACTTTAATGGAAGTCGTTCTGGAAACTTTTGTTCATTTGTTTTTTTATTGCACCTGCCTTTATTGACATATAATGTTGCCTTTCTTTTTCTAATAAAGCTTGCAAAAAAAGTGTCACAAAACACATCACAGCTAATATGTTTGTGCTCCAGTTATCTAGGCTATTAGTGTGCAGTTCTAAAGGGATCTTCATTATTACTACCTTATAGATTTGTTTTGTTGGTGTTAAGTATTACTTACTGATATTACATATCTTTTTATGAAAAAGAAAAATGTGTGAAATTAAGAAAGTTAAACGATATTCTGAGATATAATGCTGATTGTAGTGTCAGGGTTTTTTCCCTGTTTTGTTTGCCATTTGCTGCTGGCAGCCATTTTACTCACCTCTCTTGCTGACTATGGTGCATTGTGGGGGATGCTGCTCATTTCCTGCACTTCCTTTTATGGCCAAACTGGTGTGCATCATCCGTGTGAGACAGGATGCAGTCTCAGAATTGTGATGTCATCACTTATTATTTAAAGGGCCTCTGTTCAGTATGCTTTGCCTTTGCGTTGTCTCAGACCTGTTTGTGAGAGTTCCTGTGTATTACCTGGCTGCCTGACGTCCTTCCTGGTTCCTGATCCCTGGCTTGCTCCTGAATCTGCTGTTTTCCTTGTTCCTGATTCCGGCTCGTCTGACTATTCGCTTTGGCTCCTGACTCGGCTCATCTGACTACCAGCTCTTGTTTTGATTCCTGGCTTGTTATTTGACTTGTGGACTTTTTATTATTATTTGTTATTAATAAAGGTGTGATTATTTTTGCACTTCTCATCTCAGTCTGATTCCTGGCACCCTGACATTACGCAAAGGCCATGAATCCTGATGGTGCTAATAATCCACCTTTACCTGCCATAATTTCCAGGATGGATGTACAGGATCACCGCTTGGATCAATTTGCACTAGCCCTGCAAACCCTGCTGACTCGCACTGCACATTTGGACCAAAGTGTCCCGCAAGTTATGGCTGCTCCTGTTTCCGCTGCTGCACCTATGCCTGCCAGGAGCATGTCCGGTTCTGCACCTCTACCTCAGCAATATGGAGGCGATCCTATTCAGTGCAGAGGGTTTTGAACCAGGTGGGCATTTACTTTGAGATGTTACCTCAGGCGTTTCCCTCTGACAGAGCTAAGGTGGGATTTCTCATCTCGTTACTGTCTGACACAGATCTTGCCTGGGCTAAATTTGTGGCCTCCTTTCGAAGGGTATTTGATGTTCCGGCTCACTCCTCCTCTGCTGCTAAACGACTCATGTCCATTCAGCAAGGTACAAGATCTGTTGCTCAGTATGCTATTGAGTTCCGTACGCTTGCCGCAGAGGTAGGTTGGAACAATGAAGCCCTTGTTGACGCCTTCTTTCATGGGCTCTCTGATGTGATTAAAGACGAAGTTGCTGCCAGAGATTTACCAGAGGATATCGAGGCATTGGTGTCTTTTTTTATCCTAATTGACATCAGACTCAGAGAGAGGCACTCTTTCAAGGAGCCCTTGCGGAAGCCTCCTGTTCCGTTGTCTCCTACGTGTTCGTTCCGACTCATGCCTCCCTCTCCTCCCATGCCTCCTGGTCCCGAGTCACCAGATACTGCTGAGCCGATGCAATTGGGATTTATGTGTCTCTCCATGGCGGAGAGCGCCTTTAGGAGGATGGAGGGGCTCTGCCTCTATTGTGGGTTACAGGGCCACCTTTTGAAGTCTTGTCCTACACGGCTGTCGGGGGCAGACCTTGGGTGGTTTATCCTCGTCCCTGGAACCGCTTAAGGAGAAACCTTTGGTCACGGTTGTCCTTTCCTGGGTGGACTCGTCCATAGTCACTCAGGCTCTTGTTGACTCCGGTGCTGCGGGCTATTTCATTGACAGTGCTTTTGTATCAAAGCACTCCATTCCTGTTTTGCCTCGGTCCGTTCTGCTTGCTATTGAGGCCATTGATGGCAGGCCCCTTCAGCCCGCACTCGTTACTCACGAAACTGCTCCGTTGTCCATGGCTGTTGGGGCTCTCCATTTTGAAACCCTCCAGTCCCAGGTGATAAACTCTCCGCATTTTCCTGTTGTTCTGGGTTATCCCTGGCTCCAAAAGCACAGGTCCGAAAAAATTTTGTGGTCCCCTCAATGTATTTCCACTTGTCTTCGGAAACCAGTTAAAGTCTTGTGCACTTCTTCGGTATCTCAATTGCCAGAGGAGTACCGAGAGTTCCTAGACGTTTTTGACAAGGTGCATGCTGGTACGTTGCCTCCTCACCGGTCTTAAAATTGTGCCATAGACCTGCAACCCAGAGCCATTCCTCCTCGGGGCCAGGTGTACCCTCTGTCTGTTGCAGAGAATTGTGCTATGGAGGAGTATGTTGCCGATGCTCTGTCGCGGGTGGATCATCCGCAAATCCTGCTCTC
Source organism: Bombina bombina (assembly GCF_027579735.1). Classification (NCBI taxonomy): domain Eukaryota; kingdom Metazoa; phylum Chordata; class Amphibia; order Anura; family Bombinatoridae; genus Bombina; species Bombina bombina. Next base: position 24,361 of record NW_026513065.1, read on the forward strand.
CTGCAGTAGCTGGCTTCTTCTTTGTGAAGAAAAAGGGTGGCGAGTTAAGACCATGCATTGATTATAGGGGTCTTAATCGTCTTACCATTAAGAATGCTTACCCTATTCCGCTCATTAAGGAACTCTTTGACCTCCTCAAGGGAGCTACGGTCTTTACTAAACTTGATTTGAGAGGAGCGTACAATCTTGTTAGGATTAAGGAGGGCCACGAATGGAAAACAACATTTAACACCAGGAGTGGGCATTGTGAGTATCTTGTAATGCCCTTTGGCCTATGTAATGCTTCTGCTGTTTTTCAGCAATTTATTAATGATTTCCTACGAGATATGTTGCAACAGTGTGTTGTGGTGTACTTAGCTGACATCCTCATACACTCACCCACACTTGAGGCTCATCGTTCTGATATTACACAGGTTCTTCAGAGACTACATGAGAATGGCCTGTTTTGTAAACTCGAGAAATGTGAGTTCCATCAGACTCAAGTAACCTTCCTAGGTTATGTTATCTCCGTTGTTGCAGGGTTCTCCATGGATCCTGACAAGTTATCTGCAGTTCTGCAGTGGCCTCACCCAGTTGGTCTTCGGTCTATTCAACATTTTTTGGGGTTCGCCAATTACTATAGAAAGTTTATTAACTTTTCTTCCTTGGTCAAACCTATCACAGACATGACCCGTAAAGAGAATGATCCACTCTATTGGTCACCTACTGCCATTAAGGCCTTTGATAGTCTTAAGACTGCCTTTGCTGCCGCTCCAGTTCTGGCTCATCCTAACCATGTCCTGCCTTTCGTTCTTGAGGTCGATGCGTCTGAGACTGGAGTAGGTGCCCTCTTGTCTCAACGTCCTACGCCTGACGGTTCCTTGCATCCGTGTGGTTTCTTCTCTAAGAAATTGTCTCCAGCGGAGTGCAATTATGAAATTGGCGACAGGGAATCACTGGCCATAATTTTGGCACTCAAGGAATGGAGGCATCTTCTCGAGGGTACTAGCGTGCCAGTGCTCATTCTTACTGACCACAAGAATTTAACTTATCTATCTGAAGCAAAACGTTTGTCGCCCAGACAGGCCAGATGGGTGCTCTTTTTGTCTCGGTTTAATTATGTGGTCTCCTACCTGCCTGGTAGTAAGAATGTTAGGGTTGATGCCCTCTCTCAACAATTTTCACCTCTGTCCAAGGAGGAGTCTGTACCTACTCCTGTTATACCTCCTGACAATATTTTGGCTACCATACATACTAATTTGACTTCTCCCTTGGGGTAGGAGATCCTGGCTGCACAAACCAATGCACCTCCTGAGAAACCTAGTGGTAAGTGTTTTGTTCCTGAGAATCTTCAAACTAAACTTTTACACACTTACCACTATCCTAAAGCTGCAGGTCACCCAGGCAAGAACCAAATGATTTGGTCTGTCACTCGACAATTCTGGTGGCCAGGTCTTCATTCTGATGTGGCTGTGTATGTTGCCTCCTGCTCAGTTTGTGCACAGAATAAGACTCCTCGACGTCTTTCTGTGGGTCTTCTTCAACCTATTGCTAATGGTGAGCGTCCTTGGACACATCTTTCCATGGACTTCATTGTCAAGCTCCCTGTTTTCAATGGCAATACTGTTATCCTTATGGTGGTTGACCGTTTTTCTAAAATGTCATATTGCATTCCCTTGATGAAGCTGCCAACTGCTCAGGAGCTTGCTTCAATTTTTGCCCGGGAGGTCTTCCGTTTACATGGGTTACCAAAGGAGATAGTGTCGGACTGGGGTAGCCAGTTTGTCTCCAGATTTTGGCGTTCCTTTTGTGCTCAAATGGGGATCCAGCTTTCCTTCTCTTCGGCATATCACCCTCAATCCTATGGGGCTTCGGAACGGTCTAATCAAGCTCTGGAACACTTCCTCTGTTGCTATGTCTCAGATCACCACAATAATTGGTCTGAACTGTTACCTTGGGCAGAGTTTGCTCGTAATAGTGCTATTAATGCTTCCTCCAAGTTATCCCCGTTCATGGCGAATTATGGGTTTCAACCATCCTTGTTGCCCGATTCATTCATGTCTCAGGGTATTCCGGCTTTGGAGGAGCATCTCCGGCAACTCCGTTCCACGTGGGTGCAGATTCAGGATTGCCTTCATCATTCTATGCAGCGCCAAAAGTTCCAGGCTGATCGTAGGCATTTGCCCGCACCTTCCTACCAAGTTGGTGAGAGAGTTTGGCTGTCCTCCCGCAACTTGAACCTTCATTTGCCTTCCAATAAATTGGCTCCCCGTTATGTTGGTCCTTTTCGAATACTCCGACGGGTTAATCCTGTGGCCTACGCTCTTGACCTTCCTCCTGCTATGCACATCTCCAATGTTTTTCATGTCTCCCTCTTGAAACCATTGGTTTGTAATCAGTTTACCACTGTGTTGCCTCATCCCCATCCTATCTTTGTTGACAAACATGAGGAGTATGAGGTCAGCAGCATTATTTACTCTCGTATGTCCAGGGGCCGTGTACAGTATTTGGTTCACTGGAGGGGCTACGGTCTGGAGGAGCATTCTTGGGTTCCCTCCTCTGATGTTCATGCTCCTGCCCTCCTCCGTGCCTTCCATGCCCGTTTCCCCAATAAGCCTTTTGTCCTCCTGCGGGGGAGGGGTCATTGAGGGGAGGGTACAGTCAGGGTTTTTTCCCTGTTTTGTTTGCCATGTGCTGCTGGCAGTCATTTTACTCCCCTCTCTTGCTGACTATGGTGCATTGTGGGGGATGCTGCTCATTTCCTGCACTTCCTTTTATGGCCAGACTGGTGTGCATCATCCGTGTGAGACAGGATGCAGTTTTAGAATTGTGATGTCATCACTTATGATTATTTAAACTGTTCAGTATGCTTTGCCTTTGCGTTGTCTCAGACCTGTTTGTGAGAGTTCCTGTGTATTACCTGGCTGCCTGACGTCCTTCCTGGTTCCTGATCCCTGGCTTGTTACTGACTCTGCTGTTTTCCTTGTTCCTGATTCCGGCTCGTCTGACTATTCGCTTTGGCTCCTGACTCGGCTCGTCTGACTACTAGCTCTGGTTTTGACTCCTGGCTTGTTATTTGACTTGTGGACTTTTTATTATTTTTTGCTACTAATAAAGTAGCGATTATTTTTGCACTTCTTGTCTCAGTCTGATTCCTGGCACCCTGACATGTAGTGAGTTTTAGTTATATCGTTCCATCATTCTATAATTTATACCTTGATGCACCATTTGATAGACTTATGTTGTGGTAGAAAACCTTTCATTGTCATTATGAGTTAACATATTCCTAGTTTAGCATGGAAACTTATTTTATTAGACCCAGAGATATGATGAAGCCTCAGCATTGTATTGTAATTATTTTATCTTAGCTCTTCTTTAATAGACATTCTGCCCTCCTCATCAAATGAGGTACCCATATACGGCTAGATTACAAGTGGAGTGTAAAATCTTGATTTTGCAAAAGTGATATTTGCTCTCCACTTAGTAATACAAGTGCACGCAAATGCAGCAAGTTAGGTACAATACAAATGCAACCTCGCGTTCGCATTGCATGGTAGCTTTGCGCTCATGAGAGTGTGCTTCCATAGGCTTCAATGGGAGCCTCTTTCTCATGACAAAACAGTAAGATATAAGGAGTAAAGAAGGAAAGATAGAAAAGCGCTTTGGGGGTACAATTCTTCTACTTTTAAAATATATACTTTATTGGTCAATTTAAAATAAAATATTACTTGCCCAACATAAGGAGAGATTACACATGCGGCGCAGGCTACAGCGCAACTGCTGAAACCCGCGCTGCCCGTAATTTCACCTTTGCACATCTGGGAATCACATAAATCCCACCGGCAGTTCATAAAGTGCCGTGAGTCGGATAAACTAGCGATGTCCAGAAATGTGTGTAAATACACATCTCCTGGAGTCTCCAGTGACTTACGGCACTTTAGAAACTGCCGGCACTTAAGAAAATAAAAAAAATATGTAATATCTCCTGTAAAAGTCTAACCTGCCTCCCAAACATAAACCCAAGACGTAAAATCCCCTATATCCGCAATCCCCCCACATCGCAACTAATAATAAAAGTATTAACCCCTAAACTGACAACCCCCACAACGCAATATACCTAATTAAACTATTAACCCCTAATCCGCCATTTACCCACATCGCGATGTATCTAATAAATGTATTGACCCCTAATCTGCCATTCACCCACATCGCAATCTACCTAATAAAAGTATTAACCCCTAAATCTGCCAACCCCAACATCGCAAACTACCTAATAATTGGAAATTTACAACAAAATATATATATATAATTCTATATCTTGGGCCATACCCTGGGTAATACCAGTGAGACCCCATCTCCAGAGGGGCGTGGACAGAGCTATCCACTCCCCTCATTTACCATAAAAGATCTAGTGGAACACCACCCCTTCCTCCTCCTAGAGATGTCCACCCAAAACAGGTGAACCAGACAAAGGGAGGGAGCCTGGTAAGTATTACCCAGGTAATACAGAAGTACAAAGTATGCAAGATGTTAACAAACAACATCTATGTACAAGGTTAAATACTCCCCTCTGTTTGCACCGCCACCGTCTATCAGTCTCTCCCAAAATGAGACTGTGGTAATTGTAATGGTTTGTAGTATAGAGGCGCAGGTGTTTTCTTGATTATGCTCCAAAATTGCCTGAGAATGAGAGGACTTTATTTCTGTGTGTGTAGATCAACACAATATAATTGTGCAGTATACTTACTCTGAAAAATTCAGAGTCCAGCTTCTTCTTTATAAGTTAGTCTGAATGATAAGGTATTCCCCCAATCCACTGTAACTGTGGATACAAAGTGTCGTACTTCAAAAAGCAGTATGTAACTGATACAAAATGTGCAGTATACTTACTCTGATAAAATCGGAATCCGGCTCCCTATACAGCACTCCCGCTGATGTGGTTGGTAGAAATCCAAAAAGGCAGCAAGCAAAAGTTTCGTAAAAATACAGATTTATTTTAAAATGTCACTATGGACAAAAAAGATAAAAGCTCATATTAAGAGGCTCAAATGCTTATATTTTGTTGTTAATTTCCAAATATCTTGGCCCCCCTGGTAATACTTACCAGTGAGAGAATACAGAGCAATAATTAAAGAAAGGGTAGGAAATAAATGCACCATACACAGAAATACTGCAGAAAAAATACAAATGTTTATTCTTTAACAACTGAGGATAATATTTTATGGGCAAGCTTGGCAGCAGCTGACTGACGAACATCCAGCTTATAATGGTAAATGAAGGTGTTATAAGATTTCCAAACTGCGGTTTGACAGATGTCTTCAGGAGAAGCGTCAGCCTGTAGAGGCCAAGAAGTTAATACAGCCCTTGTGGAATGAGCCTTAAGCCCTTCAGGTACCTGTTCCCCTTTTTCTTTATAGGCTCTTGAAATAGCCTGCACAATCCAGCGAGAAATTGTCGTTCGTGATGGAGCTTGACCTTGTCGAGGACCTTTAGGAACAATGAATAATTTTTCAGTCTTACGAATATCTTGAGTCCTTGAGTCATAAATATGAAGACATCGGACCACATCCAAACGATATAATGGTTTGCTTTGGGAATCTGAGTGTTTAGGGCAAAATGAAGGAAGAACAATGTCCTGGTTTTTATGGAAGTCAGAAAACACTTTTGGAAGGAATTCAGGAACAGTACGAAGTACTACCTTATCTTGATGAAACATAATGTTAGTGTCTTTAACTGACAACGCTTGTAATTCAGATACTCGACGAGCAGATGTGATGGCCACTAGAAAAATGTTTTTTAAGGTGAGAAACCATAAGGAAACCTCATGTAAAGATTCAAAGGGAGATTCCAGAAGATAGTCCAAAACCAAAGACAGGTCCAAGGATGGAATTCGTGTTTTGACAGATGGACGGACAAAGCTTGAAAGAATTGAATTATCAAAGGGTCCTGAGCCCACCTAATACCAGATATTACAGAAATGTGAACTTTAAGAGTTCTAGCACTGAGGCCTTGAAGAGAACCATCGTGAAGAAAATCCAACAGATGAAATATCTTCATTGTTGCTGTAGAGATACTATGTGAAATCATCCAAGATGAGAAGATTTCCCAGATACGATAGTATGCTTTAGATGTAGTTCCCTTTCGAGATTGAAGAAGTGTTTGAATGACAGGAGTTGAAACTCTTAATTGTTGCAATCTTGAGACCTCAGACACCAGGCCGTTAACCAGAATAAGTGTGGATTCGGATGAACTACTGGTCCTTGATTCAGCATGTCCCAAGAGATTGGAAGATGCCATGGAGGTTGAATTGCTAGTTTCTGTTCCAGAGGAAACCAAAGCCTGCGAGGCCAGAAGGAAAGGATGACAATTAAGGTAGCTGATTCAAGAAGAATACTTTTCAACAGTCTCGTGATGAGAGGAATTGGAGGGAGAACATATATGAGGTTGTATGACCAATTGTGGAGAAAGGCATCCACTCCTAAAGCAAGAAGTGTTGGGTGACAGCTGATGAATTTTGGAACCTGATGCTTCCATGCAGAGGCCATGAGATCGATTTCTGGAATTCCCCAGAAGCTGACTATCCTCTGAAAGAGCCAGTAGCTCAGTTGCCATTCGGTTAGAGAAATTCAACTTCTGCTCAAGTAGTCTGCCTTGACATGCTCTATCCCCAGGACATAGACTGCAGAGAGGAACTGAATGTGGTGCTGTGCTCATCTGAAGACTGGGGAAACATCCTTCAAAGCATTTAAACTTCTTGTACCTCCTTGAAACTGTATATAAGTGCAGCTGTCCTGTTATCGGTTAGGACCTTTACCGCCTTTCCCTCCAACAGTTGCTGAAAGGCAAGAAGAGCTCAGAATACTGCCCTGATCTCCAGAAGGTTTGATGGAAGAGACTGATCTTTCTTCTTTCATGTTCCCTGGGCAAATCTGTCTTGACAATGTGCCCCCCCATCCAATCTTGCTGGCATCTGTTTGAATAATGATCCAGCTCGGCTCTTGAAGAGGAAGTCACTTGGATAGGTTCTTGGATTGGAACCACCAGAGAGGGGATATCCTCAAATTCACAGGTGTCCTGATATGTTTGGGATAGTCCTTTGCTTCCGTTGAACTCTTGTAAGAAGTGTATCTGAAATGGACGCGTTCTCCAACTGGCCCATCTTACCATATGGATTACTGAGGACATATGACCCAGAAGCTTCATCCATTGGCGAGATGTGAGGTACTTGACAGAACAGCTGGAAATATTTCAGTAGGAATTTGATGCAATCTTCTAGAAGAGAGACAATCTCCTTTTGGTTATTGAACAGTGCTCCCAGAAACACTGGCTCTTTTGAAAATGTATGTTCCAACCATGATCCTGAAGGAACCTGATATCATCCAGATAATGGATTAAGAATAACCCTTTGACACAAATTTCTGCTATGAGAGAAACTAACACCTTTGTTAAGACCCTTGGAGCAGTGGATATCCTGAAGGGAAGTGCTTAAAATTGAAAGTGGCAGTCTCCAACTGTGAAACAGAAGAACCTTCTGTGCAATTCTGCAATGGTAATATGGAAGTATGTATTTTTGAGATCTACAGAAAGCAGATATGCTTTTGTTGGGATAAGACTGATTACAGAAAGTACAGACTCCATCTTGAAGCATTAAATGTTGAGAAATGTGTTTAGAATTCGAAGATCCAGAACAGGCCTCCAGGAACTGTCCTTTTTTACCAGAAAAAGAGGTAAGTAAAAGCCCTTGTTGTGAGCTTGAGTTGGTATTTGTTGAATGACACTGTTGCACATTAATTTGCTGATAAACTCGAAAATGGCCTTTAACTTTACAGGATCCTTGGGGAGTGGAGATTATAGAAATATTTTAAGCCCTAGAAGCTTATAAATAATATCCCCCTATAACATCCAAGTGCTGAAAGTGAGCACTCACTCGTAGATAGAAGTGTGCAACAGGTTACAAGCTACGCCAAGGCTTTTTTTTTTTTATTCTTTAAATTAATTCGCGCATGAAAAATGACAGCCCTCAGACGTGGTCCCTGCGACGTCCCTTACCAGTACGTCACAGTAACATGGCAGCCCCCACAAGGAAACTGTAGGGAACGGTATTCCGCCGCCTAGTGCCATAATAGTGACCGCAGTCAGAGAGGAATGGCACCGGATAGCTGGAAAGATTACTAGCCCTCAGAAAATAGCCAGGTACGCTATACATCAGGGAATAGTTGTTGCCCGGAAGGAAGAAAGCGATGAGGACTCCTAGCCCTGTCCACCTAACAGGCTAGACAGAACTAGGAGGAGGAAAGGGTGGTGTTCCACTAGATCTTTTATGGTAAACGAGGGGAGTGAATAGCTCTGTCCACGCCCCTCTGTAGAGGGGGTCTCACTGGTAAGTATTACCAGGGGGCCAAGATAAATGTATTAACCCCTAACCCGCCATTCACCCACATCTCAATTAACCTAATTAAACTATTAACCCCTAATCCGCCATTAACCCACATCGCAATTAACCTAATAAATCTATTAAACCCTAAACCGCTAAACCCCCACAACGCAATTAACCTAATTGAATTACTAAGCCCCTAACCTAACACCTAAATTAACCCCAATTACCTAAATTAAAAAATACTAAGTTACAATTAATATAAAAAACCTAACATTACTTTAAAAATTAAAAATAAATAAGTGTAAATTAATCTAAAATTACAAAAAAATTAAAAAGTCTAACATTACATAAAATAATAAACCAAATTATCAAAAATTAAAAAATTAAACCTAATCCATATGAAAATAAAAAAAGCCCCCCCAAAATAAAAAACAACCCCTAAACTAAACTACCAATAGCCCTTAAAAGGGCCTTTTGTATGGCATTGTCCTAAGTTAAACAGCTCTTTTACCTTAACAAATACTAAGTCCCCCCTCTAACAGTAAAATCTCCCACCCACCAAACCCACAAAATAAAAATCCTAAACTATCCATTGCCCCTAAAGGGGCATTTGTATGGGCATTGCCCTTTAAAGAGCATTCAGCTCTTTTATTGCCCTTTAAACGGCATTCAGCTCTTTTTCAGTGCCCAAAATCTATATCTAATCTAAAAAATAACCCCCCCCCCCCCAAAAAAAAAATAAAAAAAATCCCAACTCTAAGCCCCAAATAGGTACTTACCGTTCCTGAAGTCCGGCGGAGAAGGTCCTCTTCCAGGCAGTGGTGAAGTCTTCTTGGAGCTGGCGGCATTTTCCATCTTCATCCAGAACCAAGCCGGCGCGGAGCGGAGATGACTACAGAAGTGAAGACATTGGACTGCGGAGTCATGGACTGTGGAGGATCCTCTTCGTACGATCGCTGCCGCACACTGAGGATTGAATGCAAGGAATGCGTTTAAATATGGCGTCACTTGCATTCCTATTGGCTGATTTCAATCTTCAAATTCAAATTAAGAGCTACTGAAATCCTATTGGCTGTTCAAACACTCGCCAGTTTTAACCCCTCATAACTGCTACTTGCAGTTATTTAAAAAAAAAAAAAAAATGCTCCTTTTTTTTGTTTATTAAAAAATACATTACATTGTATCTTGGGGGCAATTGGGGCACATTTTGAAAATTAACCAGATATCTGGTTTACTGGGGTGCAAAAAATTAGCACTCCTCTTGTAATTTAGCCCATACCTGGCAAAAAGATGCTACAAGTGATAATGATCTGGTTTTTAAATTGGAGTGTACTTTTATCTGGCATAAAGAGGCTACAGGGGTATTGGTCTGCTCTGGGGTGTGAATTTATAGCCAGGATAAAGGGTCATTTTTTTTGTCAGTTTCTCTTTCTTTTTTCCATTTTTTGTCAGTTTCTCTCTCGCTTCCTCCTTATACCTCTCTCTTTTTCTCTATGGATTGTTATCAGTGTTTTTCTCATACTTTTAATGGTGAAAACAACAAAAATGTTTAACACAAATATTTAAACAATAATGAAAGCAAATATATAGGGGCCTATTTATCAAAGGTCTTGCGGACCTGATCCGACAGTGCGGATCAGGTCCTCAAGACCTCGCTGAAAGTGGAGAGCAATACGCTCTCCGCATTTAACATTGCGCCAGCAGCTCAAAAGAGCTGCTGGTGCAACGCCGCCCCCTGCTGACTCGCTGCCAATCGGCCACCAGCAGGGAGGTGTCAATCAACCCGATCATATTCGATCGGGTTGATTTCCGGTGATTCCTGTCCGCCTCATCAGAGCAGGCGGACAGGGTTATGGAGCAGCGGTCTTTAGACCGCTGCTTCATAACTGGTGTTTCTGGCGAGTCTGAAGACTCGCCAGAAACACGGGCCCACAAGCTCCGTTTGGAGCTTGATAAATGGGCCCCATAGTATAAATTTTACAGTTTATTGTAATTACGTTTTAAGAATATCAGAAAAAAAACTTTACATCTTCACAAAAATATAATATACGTATAAAATTCCATTTGGAGCAAGAGATACATAATACAATGGTAAACATACTATATTTATAGGCTACAGAACACCTAGAGTTCCAGTTCTGCCTCTTGTCCTTTTTTGTATTTTTCTGAAAACGTTTCTGTAAGAGTTTCTTTGGCTCCATATTTAGCTAACATTCAGGTAGATTACGAGTTGTGCGTTCGTCTTTTAACGCTGAAAAAATGGTAATTTCAGCGTTATACAGCACCGCAGCCATTACAAGTCTTGTCGGTATAGCTGTACTGCAAGCCTTTTAGCCTGTAACGCAACGTCAGTCCTGCACACCGAAAAATGACGTTTTTTCATGGGACTTCCATAGCGCTGCCATTACGAGTTTTGCGTTCTGGCTAAAAAGTTTGAGTTACACCCTATAACGACAAGATCTGAAAGCAGTAGATATGAGTTTTACTCAACAAAACTGTTACATAAAACTCATAACTAAAATGTTACAAAGTACACTAACACCCATAAACTACCTATTAACCCCTAAACTGAGACCCTCCTGCATCGCAAACACTATATTAGTTATTAACCCCTAATCTGCTGCTCCCCGACATCATCACCACTATAATAAAGTTATTAACCCCTAAACCGCCGCCCTCCCACATCGCAAACACTATTTAAATATGATTAACCCCTAATCTGCCGTCCACCCACATCGCCCCCACTGTACTAAAGTTATTAAGTCCTACGCCGCCGTCACTATAATAAACCTATTAACCCCTAAACCGCAAGCCCCCCACAACAACATATACTAAATTAAACTATTAACCCCTAAACCGAAAGCCCCCCACATCACAATAAACTAATTTAAACTAGTGACCCCTAAACCTATCGCCCCCCTAACTTTATATTACAATTTCCCTATCTTAAATTAAATTAATACTTACCTGTCAAATTAAGAAACTAAGTTTAAACTAACAATTAAACTAATATAACCGTTAAACTAAAATTAAACTACCAATTCTTTCGTGATTCAGATAGAGCATGAAATTTTAAGCAACTTTCTAATTTACTCCTATTATCAATTTTTCTTTATTCTCTTGGTATCTTTATTTGAAATGCAAGAATGTAAGTTTAGATGCTGGCCCATTTTGGTGAACAACCTGGGTTGTCCTTGCTGATTGGTGGATAAATTCATCCACCAATAAAAACGTGCTATCCAGAGTCTGAACCAAAAAAAAGCTTAGATGCCTTCTTTTTCAAATAAAGATACCAAGAGAATGAAGAAAAATTGATAATGGGAGTAAATTAGAAAGTTACTTAAAATTGCATGCTCTATCTGAATCATGAAAGAAAAAATTTGGGTTCAGTGTCCCTTTAAATTAACTATATTACACATTTAAAAAATCCTAACACTACTATAAAAATTACCAACTAACTAATTACAAAAAATAAAAAATACTAAATTACAAAAAATAACAAACACTAAATACTGAAAAATAACAAATGAAATTATCAAAAATAAAAAAGAATTACACCTAATCTAATAGCCCTATAAAAATAAAAAAGCCCACCCAAAATAAAAAAAAAACCTAGCCTACAATAAACTTTCAATAGCCCTTAAAAGGGCCAACCACCCAACCACTAAACCAACCCCCCAAAATAAAAAAACTAATTTTAATAAAAACCTAAGCTACCCATTGCCCTGAAAAGGAAATTTGAATAGACATTGCCCTTAAAATGGCATTTAGCTCTTTTGCATTGCCTTGAAAAGGGCATTTAGCTCTTTTACGAAAAGCCCAAACCTAAACTAAAAAAAAAAAAAACACCCAAAAAAGTTTTAAAAATCCTAACACTAACCCCCAAAGATCCACTTAGAGTTGCTGAAGTCCCGCTTGATGGATCTTCATCCCGGCAGCTCCATCTTCATCCAGGCGCCTCCATCTTCATCCAGGCAGCATCTTCATCAAGGCGGCTTCATCTTCATCCATCGCGGGACCGGCATCTTCTTCATCCCTGCGGAGGAGAAGCGGTGAATGCGCGGAGGCGGAGGTCCATCGACCCGACGTTGAGGTCCTCTTCATGCGATCGTCCACCACACACTGAGCATTGAAATGCAAGGTACCTCTTTTATACTGGGGGTACCATTGCATTCCTATTGGCTGAAAAATTTGAATCAGCCACTAGGAATTAGGGCTGATAAAATCCTATTGGCTGTTCAAATCAGCCAATAGGATTTAAGCAGCTCTCATTCTATTGGCTGATTCGAATCAGCCAATAGAATGAGAGCTGCTTAAATCCTATTGACTGATTTGAACAGCCAATAGGATTTTAGCAGCCCTAATTCCTATTGGCTAAACCAATTTTTCAGCCAATAGGAATGCAACTGTACCCCCAGTGTAAAAGGGGTACCTTGCAGTTCAATCCTCAGTGTGTGGCAGACGTTCGCATGAAGAGTACCTCAACATCGGATCGATGGATCTCCGACTTGGACCTTCGCCTGGACCTCCACCTCCACAGGGATGAAGAAAATGCCGGTCCCGCGATGGCTGAAGATGGAGCCGCCTGGATGAAGATGCCACCTGGATGAAGATGGAGCCGCCAGGATGAAGATCGTTCAAGCGGGACTTCAACAACTGTGAGTACCTACAGATGGGTTAGTGTTAGGTTTTTTTTTAAGGTTTTTTTGGGTGGGTTTTTTTTTTTATTTTAGGGTTTGGGCTTTTCGTAAAAGAGCTAAATGCCCTTTTCAGGGCAATGCAAAACAGCTAAATGCCCTTTTCAGGGCAATGCAAAAGAGTTAAATGGCCTTTTAAGGGCAATGCCCATACAAATGCCCTTTTCAAGGCAATGGGTAGATTAGTTTTTTTTAGAAATGTTTTTGTTTTATTTTGTGGTTTTGGGGGGGGTGGGGGTTTGAAATGTTAGTGGGACTTTGTATTTTTTTGTTGTTGTTGAAATTTTTATTGAATTTACAATATTTTCAGTATCATTACATCACAGGTACGTCAGAGAAAATCATCGTACAAAAGTAAATAAATGATTATATAATAAAGGTACATTCATCGCAACTGTGTAGAACTTACACTCTTTTCCAGTAACATGAAGTGGCATAGAAATAGTTGCTCTTCTCTCTCAGAACATGAGTTATGAATAAAGAATAGTGTATATTGGCATCAGTTAAGAGAGTTAAAAACAATCATTCATTTATCAATAGACAGCTGATCATGGGCACATTGCTATTGAGGGAGAAAGTTTGAAGGGGTCCGGTCCGTTTCCAACCTCATCTGTCGAGCCCTACTATTTAAAGTTTCCGAATACATTATCCAAGATTAAAACATAAGTGAGATAAGGAGCGCTAAAATAGCTGGTGGCTACAAAAGCTTAAAGTAGGATGTAAACGGATACAAAATTATGGTTTATTTAATATAGAGAAAAATTAAAAAGAATGTTACATTCTGGTAAAATAGTAACTAATCCAAAATCGTTCACAATGGATACAGACTGGATGGACCAGAATGCGTATAGAGGGGATAAAACAGTGATGCAATATAAATACAGAAATATAGAATATAAATGAATTGCGTGTTGAATTATAATAACAATAACATCAAAAGAATTATATATGTATAAAGTCCTGATAATGCAAACGATATTTAAAGTCCTGAAGATACAAAAAAAGAGAGTGTCCAAATCCTTATAGAAACAATGTGGTGTATAATCCAAAAGTGGTGTATATAAAAAAGTGTCCCAAAAAATATGTGGATTAAGTGTCCAAAAGCAAAAATAAGGTGGATTGAGTGCCCGAAAAAATTATTAAAAAATACAAAGGAAAATGTGAAAAGTGAAAAATATATTAAAAAATGTGGTGTACACCAAAAAATAATAATGTTAGCGTAACCTCATTCTGAGGCAAAAAATATCCAATATCCAAAAATTTTAAATATCCAAAAATTTTATCCAAAGGTGTGTCCAAAAATATGATGCGTTAGTAGAGGTGTCAGACTTCCTTAATATTAGATAATCTTTAATGTGGGTAATACTATACGATATCCATAAGGAAGCTGCATAGTAATATGAGGTCAAGTGGGGGACACCCAAAACCCCGCTCATTTTATGTTTTGTTAAGGTATTTCTGTTTATTCTTGGTCTTTTCCCACCCCATATAAACTTTATGATATCCTTTTGCAGTCAGTGTAATTCTGCTACTGGGACTGAGACCGGGAGTGATCTAAAAAGATATAGCAGTTTAGGTAATATAGTCACCTTGACCCCAACCATACTATCATAAAAAGAGATATTCTCTTTGGTCCAATTACTTAAAAATTTTCGTATCTGCACAAACATTGGTATATAGTTAAGGGAGTATAGAGAGTTGGCTTTATTTGGGAGGAATATCCCCAGATATTTAAGACCTTTCTTAGCCCATGTAAAAACATAATTTATGTAAGAACTTACCTGATAAATTCATTTCTTTCATATTAGCAAGAGTCCATGAGCTAGTGACGTATGGGATATACATTCCTACCAGGAGGGGCAAAGTTTCCCAAACCTCAAAATGCCTATAAATACACCCCTCACCACACCCACAAATCAGTTTAATGAATAGCCAAGAAGTGGGGTGATAAGAAAAAGTGCGAAAGCATAAAAAATAAGGAATTGGAATAATTGTGCTTTATACAAAAAAATCATACCACCACAAAAAGGGCGGGCCTCATGGACTCTTGCTAATATGAAAGAAATGAATTTATCAGGTGTTCTTACATAAATTATGTTTTCTTTCATGTAATTAGCAAGAGTCCATGAGCTAGTGACGTATGGGATAATGACTACCTAAGATATGGATCTTTCCACGCAAGAGTCACTAGAGAGGGAGGGATAAAATAAAGACAGCCAATTCCGCTAAAAAAATAATCCACACCCAAAATAAAGTTAATATGAAAAAAATATAAGCAGAAGATTCAAACTGAAACAGCTGCCTGAAGTACTTTTCTACCAAAAATAGCTTCAGAAGAAGAAAACACATCAAAATGGTAGAATTTAGTAAAAGTATGCAAAGAAGACCAAGTTGCTGCTTTGCAAATCTGATCAACTGAAGCTTCATTCCTAAACGCCCAGGAAGTAGAAACTGACCTAGTAGAATGAGCTGTAATCCTCTGAGGCGGAGTTTTACCCGACTCAACATAGGTATGATGAATTAAAGATTTCAACCAAGATGCCAAAGAAATGGCAGAAGCTTTCTGGCCTTTTCTAGAACCGGAAAAGATGACAAATAGACTAGAAGTCTTTCGGAAAGACTTAGTAGCTTCAACATAATATTTCAAAGCTCTAACAACATCCAAAGAATGCAATGATTTCTCCTTAGAATTCTTAGGATTAGGACATAATGAAGGAACCACAATTTCTCTACTAATGTTGTTGGAATTCACAACCTTAGGTAAAAATTCAAAAGAAGTTCGCAACACCGCCTTATCCTGATGAAAAATCAGAAAAGGAGACTCACAAGAAAGAGCAGACAATTCTGAGACTCTTCTGGCAGAAGAGATGGCCAAAAGGAACAAAACTTTCCAAGAAAGTAATTTAATGTCCAATGAATGCATAGGTTCAAACGGAGGAGCTTGAAGAGCCCCCAGAACCAAATTCAAACTCCAAGGAGGAGAAATTGACTTAATGACGGGTTTTATACGAACCAAGGCTTGTACAAAACAATGAATATCAGGAAGATTAGCAATCTTTCTGTGAAAAAGAACAGAAAGAGCAGAGATTTGTCCTTTCAAGGAACTTGCAGACAAACCTTTATCCAAACCATCCTGAAGAAACTGCAAAATTCTCGGAATTCTAAAAGAATGCCAAGAAAAATGATGAGAAAGACACCAAGAAATATAAGTCTTCCAGACTCTATAATATATTTCTCTAGATACAGATTTAGCCTGTAACATAGTATTAATCACAGAGTTAGAGAAACCTCTTTGACCAAGAATCAAGCGTTCAATCTCCATACCTTTAAATTTAAGGATTTGAGATCCTGATGGAAGAAAGGACCTTGCGACAGAAGGTCTGGTCTTAACGGAAGAGTCCACGGCTGGCAAGAGGCCATCCGGACAAGATCCGCATACCAAAACCTGTGAGGCCATGCTGGAGCTACTAGCAGAACAAACGAGCATTCCTTCAGAATCTTGGAGATTTCTCTTGGAAGAAGAACTAGAGGCGGAAAGATATAGGCAGGATGATACTTCCAAGGAAGTGATAATGCATCCACTGCCTCCGCCTGTGGATCCCGGGATCTGGACAGATACCTGGGAAGTTTCTTGTTTAGATGAGAAGCCATCAGATCTATTTCTGGGAGTTCCCACATTTGAACAATCTGAAGAAATACCTCTGGGTGAAGAGACCATTCGCCCGGATGCAACGTTTGGCGACTGAGATAATCCGCTTCCCAATTGTCTATACCTGGGATATGAACCGCAGAGATTAGACAGGAGCTGGATTCCGCCCAAACCAGAATTCGAGATACTTCTTTCATAGCCAGAGGACTGTGAGTCCCTCCTTGATGATTGACGTATGCCACAGTTGTGACATTGTCTGTCTGAAAACAAATGAACGACTCTCTCTTCAGAAGAGGCCAAGACTGAAGAGCTCTGAAAATTGCACGGAGTTCCAAAATATTGATCGGTAATCTCACCTCCTGAGATTCCCAAACCCCTTGTGCCGTCAGAGACCCCCACACAGCTCCCCAACCTGTAAGACTTGCATCTGTTGAAATTACAGTCCAGGTCAGAAGAACAAAAGAAGCCCCCTGACCTAAACGATGGTGATCTGTCCACCACGTCAGAGAGTGTCGTACAATCGGTTTTAAAGATATTAATTGAGATATCTTTGTGTAATCCCTGCACCATTGGTTCAGCATACAGAGCTGAAGAGGTCGCATGTGAAAATGAGCAAAGGGGATCGCGTCCGATGCAGCAGTCATAAGACCTAGAATTTCCATGCATAAGGCTACCGAAGGGAATGATTGTGACTGAAGGTTTCGACAAGCTGAAATCAATTTTAGACGTCTCTTGTCTGTCAAAGACAGAGTCATGGACACTGAATCTATCTGGAAACCCAAAAAGGTTACCCTTGTCTGAGGAATCAATGAACTTTTTAGTGAATTGATCCTCCAACCATGATCTTGAAGAAACAACACAAGTCGATTCGTATGAGATTCTGCTAAATGTGAAGACTGAGCAAGTACCAAGATATCGTCCAAATAAGGAAATACCACAATACCCTGTTCTCTGATTACAGACAGAAGGGCACCAAGAACCTTTGTAAAAAATTCTTGGAGCTGTAGCTAGGCCAAACGGCAGAGCCACAAACTGGTAATGCTTGTCCAGGAAAGAGAATCTCAGAAACTGATAGTGAGCTGGATGAATCGGAATATGCAGATATGCATCCTGTAAATCTATTGTAGACATATAATGCCCTTGCTGAACAAAAGGCAGGATAGTCCTTACAGTTACCATTTTGAATGTTGGTATCCTTACATAACGATTCAATATTTTTAGATCCAGAACTGGTCTGAAGGAATTCTCCTTCCTTGTGGACCTTCATGTGGACTTAGAAGCTGGCTTTGCTTTTCTAGAAGTGAAGATAATCCAGCACCGGCTTCAGACCCCAAGATAGAGGGTACTCCTTTTGGAGTGACTGCCACACTCCCAGCAATAAAGTATAAAAAAGAAAAATAAGGGTAACTCCTCTTGTAAAAATCCCAAAGTATTTTTATTAGACAGGATCAGACACAGAACACCACAACGTTTCGGGGTCAGTACCCCTTAGTCATGTGATAACATACATACACACCACACCTGTTTAAATAGGCTGGGCCAGGTAATTGATTCATCATTTTAACTCTTTCAATTCTTTGTAATAACAATTTGCTTTTCTAGAAGGCTTGGATTTATTCCAGACTGGAGATGGTTTCCAAACTGAAACTGCTCCTGAGGATGAAGGATCGGTCTTTTGTTCTTTGTTGAAACGAAAGGAACGAAAACGATTATTAGCCCTGTTTTTACCCTTAGATTTTTTATCCTGTGGTAAAAAAGTTCCTTTCCCACCAGTAACAGTTGAGATAATAGAATCCAACTGAGAACCAAATAATTTATTACCCTGGAAAGAAAGGGAAAGTAGAGTCGATTTAGAAGACATATCAGCATTCCAAGTTTTAAGCCATAAAGCTCTTCTAGCTAAAATAGCTAGAGACATAAACCTGACATCAACTCTGATAATATCAAAAATGGCATCACAGATAAAATTATTAGCATGTTGAAGAAGAATAATAATATTATGAGAATCATGATCTGTTACTTGTTGCGCTAAAGTCTCCAACCAAAAAGTTGAAGCTGCAGCAACATCAGCCAATGATATAGCAGGTCTAAGAAGATTACCTGAACACAGATAAGCTTTTCTTAGAAAGGATTCAATTTTCCTATCTAAAGGATCCTTAAAGGAAGTACCATTTGCCGTAGGAATAGTAGTACGTTTAGCAAGGGTAGAAATAGCCCCATCAACTTTAGGGATTTTGTCCCAAAACTCTAATCTGTCGGACGGCACAGGATATTATTGCTTAAAACGTTTAGAAGGAGTAAATGAATTACCCAAACTATTCCATTTTCTGGAAATTACTTCAGAAATAGCACCAGGAACAGGAAAAACTTCTGGAATAACTACAGGAGATTTAAAGACCTTGTCTAAACGTTTAGATTTAGTATCAAGAGGACCAGAATCCTCAATTTCTAATGCAATTAGGACTTCTTTAAGTAAAGAACGAATAAATTCCATTTTAAATAAATATGTAGATTTATCAGCATCAACCTCTGAGACAGAATCCTCTGAACCAGAAGAATCATTAGAATCAGAATGATGATGTTCATTTAAAAATTCATCTGAATAAAGAGAAGTTTTAAAAGATTTTTTATGTTTACTAGAAGGAGGAATAACAGACATAGCCTTCTTAATGGATTCAGAAACAAAATCTCTTATGTTATCAGGAACACTCTGAACATTAGATGTTGATGGAACTGCAACAGGTAATGGTACTTTACTAAAGGAAATATTTTCTGCATTAACAAGTTTGTCATGACATTTAATACAAACAACAGCTGGAGGAACAGCTACCAAAAGTTTACAGCAGATACACTTAGCTTTGGCAGCTCCAGCACCAGGCAGCGATTTTCCTGAAGTATCTTCTGACTCAGATGCAACGTGAGACATCTTGCAATATGTAAGAGAAAAAACAACATATAAAGCAAAATTGATCAAATTCCTTAAATGACAGTTTCAGGAATGGGAAAAAATGCCAAAGAACAAGCTTCTAGCAACCAGAAGCAATGAAAAATGAGACTTAAATAATGTGGAGACAAAAGCGACGCCCATATTTTTTTAGCGCCAAATAAGACGCCCACATTATTTGGCGCCTAAATGCTTTTGGCGCCAAAAATGACGCCACATCCGGAATGCCGACATTTTTGGCGCAAAAGAACGTAAAAAAAAAATGACGCAACTTCCGGAAACGTATGACGCCGGAAACAGAAAAGATTTTTTGCGCCAAAAAAGTCCGCGCCAAGAATGACGCAATAAAATGAAGCATTTTCAGCCCCCGCGAGCCTAACAGCCCACAGGGAAAAAGTCAAATTTTTAAGGTAAGAAAAAATGATTGATTCAAATGCATTATCCCAAATATGAAACTGACTGTCTGAAAAAAAGGAATGTTGAACATCCTGAGTCAAGGCAAATAAATGTTTGAATACATATATTTAGAACTTTATAAAAAAGTGCCCAACCATAGCTTTAGAGTGTCACAGAAAATAAGACTTACTTACCCCAGGACACTCATCTACATGTTTGTAGAAAGCCAAACCAGTACTGAAACGAAAATCAGCAGAGGTAATGGTATATATATAAGAGTATATCGTCGATCTGAAAAGGGAGGTAAGAGATGAATCTCTACGACCGATAACAGAGAACCTATGAAAAAGACCCCGTAGAAGGAGATCATTGAATTCAAATAGGCAATACTCTCTTCACATCCCTCTGACATTCACTGCACGCTGAGAGGAAAACCGGGCTCCAACCTGCTGCGGAGCGCATATCAACGTAGAATCTAGCACAAACTTACTTCACCACCTCCATAGGAGGCAAAGTTTGTAAAACTGATTTGTGGGTGTGGTGAGGGGTGTATTTATAGGCATTTTGAGGTTTTGGAAACTTTGCCCCTCCTGGTAGGAATGTATATCCCATACGTCACTAGCTCATGGACTCTTGCTAATTACATGAAAGAAACTAAAATTTATTTTGAGCAACTTTTTGGTCTCTGCAGGAAGATTAATACTTAGGCCTTCGCATTTATCTTCATTTAGCTTGTAACCGGATATCTGTCCAAATTTCTGAATTTGTTGGTACAGTACAGGGAGTGATAATAGCGGTTTGGTGAGAGACAATATAACATCGTCTGCAAATAAGGCGATCTTGTAGGTGGAGCCCTCTACCTCTATTCCTGAAATCTCCTGACAGTTTGTAATTGTAGCCGCCAATGGCTCTATGCACTAGGGGGGGGGGGGCAATGGGCATCCCTGTCTCATTCAGTTTGTCTTTGGACTGGTAGGCAGCAATTTTAGTAAAAGCTTTAGATTTTGAATATATTGCATGTATAGCTGTAAGAAATTTTCTCTGAATTCCCACAGTCTCCAAAACGGTGAACAGGTATTTCCAATCCACTCTATCAAATGCCTTCTCTGAATCCAAGGAAAGGAGCAGAGAAGGCACTTTCCTTATATTAGCAAAATTGATTAGGTCTATCGTGTGACGGATATTATCTGGAGCTTCCTTATGGGGAATAAATCCCACCTGGTCAGGATGTATTGGGGAAGTAATAAAGGGGTTCAATCAAATAGTTTGATGTCCTGATTAATTAATGAAATAGGCCTATAGTTCTGGCAATGCTGTTTGTTCTTTCCCGGTTTGGGTATTACTGAAATTCTGACTAATAGTAACTCTGGGGGTATTATATGACCATCCATTATATGGTTAAAATTTTTCACCAACTGAGAGCGATAATATCTTTTAGGGATCTGTAAAAAATTCGGGACCCGGGGCTTTAGTTACTTTGGTGTTTTTAACTGATGTAAGTGTTTCTTGTAAAGTGATGGGTGCATTAAGTTTGTCTATAGCCTCCTTGTTGAGGACCAGTAGTTGGCATTCTGTTAAGAACTCTCTAGATTTAGTGCTAAGATCTAATCCTCCCACTTTCTTAGGAATATCATACAGCTTTTGATAATAGTCGGCAAACGTGTTAGCTATCTCTTGTGGATTGTTAGTGGGTCTACCTTCAGGTGTTTGAATATGGGGTAAAGAAGTAGTTCTAGTAATGCTCTTTAATTTGTAAGCCAGCATTTTGTCCAGTTTGTTTGCATAAATAAAATAATGGGTATCTAATATTTGAATTGTTCTATAAACTTCCTTATGGAGAAGATCATCTATCGCTCTTCTGGTAGATTTTATTTGGTTGACTAAGGCTATAGATGGGTTCTCTTTGTTTTGTTTAGATAGAATCTCCAATTCTTTTTTTTAATTGATCTAACCTAAGTGTTAGTTTATTCTTTTGCTTGCTAGATTCTCCCATCAAGAGGCCTCTAGCATAGGCTTTCATTGCTCCCCATTCGATGAGAGTGCTGGAAGTAGTGTTGTCATTTTCCCTAGCAAAATATGTAAGGTCGTCCTTCAGGGCTTGTAGGAACAGATTGTCTCGTAATAGTGTTGGATCTAATGTCCAAGATTTCTGTCTGTTGGGGTTGAGTATGCCTGATAAGGTTGTAGAAACTATTGCGTGGTCCGACCACGAGGTGTCAATTATTTTAGCTTTCATTAAGAGTGGTTGCATAATTTGGCTTACAAAAATATAGTCTAAGCGAGAAAAAGAGCCATGTGTTGGGGAGTAGAATGTGTAATCCCTCTCACCTTTATGCAAAGTTCTCCAACAATCAATTTAATTGTGGTCAATGTGAAAATCTAGTAGTATTTTCCTCGATGGCTCCCCTATGGGTCCCCCATCGCGCTAGATCTGTCCTAGCTGCGGTCAACTACTAAGTTGAAATCTCCCCCTAGGATTATCCTGTAACGCTTCCAATGTTTGATAAAATTACTAATTTTGGTTAGGAAGGAGTTGTGTGCCTCATTTGGTGTATACATGTTACCTATGATTACTGGCGTGCCGTGGATTTTGCCTGAAGTCTAACCCTAACACTAACACCCCCCTAAGTTAAATATAATTTACATCTAACGAAATTAATTAACTCTTATTAAATAAATTATTCCTATTTAAAGCTAAATACTTACCTGTAAAATAAATCCTAATATAGCTACAATATAAATTATATTTATATTATAGCTATTTTAGGATTTATATTTATTTTACAGGTCACTTTGTATTTATTTTAACCAGGTACAATAGCTATTAAATAGTTAAGAACTGATTCTGATTGGCTGATTCCATCAGCCAATCAGAATATTCCTACCTTAATTCCGATTGGCTGAGAGAATCCTATCAGCCAATCGGAATTTGAGGGACGCCATCTTGGATGACGTCATTTAAAGGAACCGTCATTCGTCGTTCAGTCGTCGGCCAGGATGGATGTTCCGCGTTGGAGGTCTTCAGGATGCTGCCGCTCCGCTCCGGATGGATGACGATAGAAGATGCCGCTTGGATGAAGACTTCAATTGGATGGAAGACCTCTTCTGCCCCGCTTGGATGAAGACTTCTACCGGATGGAGGACCTCTTCTTGCTCTGCTTGTATGAAGAATTTGGCTCGGCTGGGTGAAGACGACTCAAGGTAGGAAGATCTTCAGGGGCTTAGTGTTAGGTTTATTTAAGGGGGGTTTGGGTTAGATTAGGGGTATGTGGGTGGTGGGTTGTAATGTTGGGGGGGGGGGTATTGTATGTTTTTTTTTACAGGCAAAAGAGCTGAACTTCTTGGGGCATGCCCCGCAAAGGGCCCTGTTCAGGGCTGGTAAGGTAAAAGAGCTTTGAACTTTAGTAATTTAGAATAGGGTAGGGCATTTTTTTATTTTGGGGGTCTTTGTTATTTTATTAGGGGGCTTAGAGTAGGTGTAATTAGTTTAAAATTGTTGTAATATTTTTCTAATGTTTGTAAATATTTTTTTATTTTTTGTAACTTAGTTCTTTTTTATTTTTTGTACTTTAGTTAGTTTATTTCATTGTATTTATTTGTAGGAATTGTATTTAATTTATTTATTGATAGTGTAGTGTTAGGTTTAATTGTAGATAATTATAGGTATTTTATTTAATTAATCTATTGATAGTGTAGTGTTAGGTTTAATTGTAACTTAGGTTAGGATTTATTTTACAGGTAAATTTGTAATTATTTTAACTATTTTAGCTATTAAATAGTTATTAACTATTTAATAGCTATTGTACCTAGTTAAAATAAATACAAAGTTACCTGTAAAATAAATATAAATCCTAAAATAGCTATAATATAAATATAATTTATATTGTAGCTATATTAGGATTTATTTTACAGGTAAGTATTTAGTTTTAAATAGGAATAATTTATTTAAGAAGAGTTAATTAATTTCGTTAGATTAAAATTAGATTTAATTTAGGGGGGTGTTAGTGTTAGGGTTAGACTTAGCTTTAGGGGTTAATACATTTATTAGAATAGCGGTGAGCTCCAGTCGGCAGATTAGGGGTTAATAATTAAAGTTAGGTGTCGGCGATGTTAGGGAGGGCAGATTAGGGGTTAATACTATTTATTATAGGGTTATTGAGGCGGAGTGAGGCGGATTAGGGGTTAATAACTTTATTATAGTAGCGGTGCGGTCCGCTCGGCAGATTAGGGGTTAATAAGTGTAGGCAGGTGGAGGCGACGTTGAGGTGGGCAGATTAGGGGTTAATAAATATAATATAGGGGTCGGCGGTGTTAGGGGCAGCAGATTAGGGGTACATAAGTATAACGTAGGTGGCGGTCGGCAGATTAGGGGTTAATTATTGTAGGTAGCTGGCGGCGACGTTGTGGGGGGCAGATTAGGGGTTAATAAATATAATATAGGGGTCGGCGGTGTTAGGGGCAGCAGATTAGGGGTACATAAGGATAACGTAGGTGGCGGTCGGCAGATTAGGGGTTAAAAAAATTTAATCGAGTGGCGGCGATGTGGGGGGACCTCGGTTTAGGGGTACATAGGTAGTTTATGGGTGTTAGTGTACTTTAGAGCATAGTAGTTAACAGCTTTATAAACCGGCGTTAGCCCAGAAAGCTCTTAACTACTGACTTTTTTCTGCGGCTGGAGTTTTGTCGTTAGAATTCTAACGCTCACTTCAGACACGACTCTAAATACCGGAGTTAGAAAGATCCCATTGAAAAGATAGGATACGCAATTGACATAAGGGGATCTGCGGTATGGAAAAGTCGCGGCTGGAAAGTGAGCGTTATACCCTTTAATGACTGACTCCAAATACCAGAGGGCGGTAAAAACCAGCGTTAGGAGCCTCTAACGCTGGTTTTGACGGCTACCGCCAAACTCTAAATCTAGGCCTTAGGTTTTATTTTATAGGTAAGTTTGTATTTAGTTTTAAATAGGTATTATTTAGTTAATAATTGTAACTTTAATTTAGCTCTATTTTAATTATGTTAAAGTTAGGGGGTGTTAGGGTTACATTAGGGTTAGGTTTAGGGGTTAATATAGTTTAATTTAGGTTGTTGCAATGTGGGGGGCTGGCGGTTTAGGGGTTAATAGATTTATTTAGTGGTAGTGATGTGGGAGGCCAGAGGTTTAGGGGTATTTAGCGATGTCGGGGAGCGGCGGAATGGGGTTAATAGATTTATTATAGTGTGGGCGATGTTGGGGTGCAGGGGAATAGGGGTTAATAACTTTAGTATAGTGGCGGCGATATCGGGAGCAGCAGATTAGGGGCTAATAGATTTCTTTGGGTGGCGGCGATATCGGGAGCAGCAGATTAGGGGTTAATAACATTATGTAGGTGTCGGCAATGTTGGGGGTGGCAGATTAGGGGTGTTTAGACGTGGGGTTTATGTTAGGGTGTTACGGAGCTTTTCATTCCGCGATCGCAGGTGTTAGGTTTTTTTCTAACCCGCTCTCCCCATTGATGTCTATAGGGAAAGTGTGCACGAACACTTCAAAACAGCACTTGTAGTGTGTGTGGTATGGAGCTCAACGCAACCATATCGCACGCACAAGCCGGCTGTTTCAAAACTTGTAATGGCTGTGCTATAGGGGGTGAAATAACGCAACTTTTGTTGCATTCGTTAAATTCCCTATAGCGCGCATAACTCGTAATCTAACTGATTGCTAACCTGCCAAGCAAAGTAAATCCAAGTACTGTAAGCAGTCATTTCAGTTTCTCTTGGACCTTGTAATATAACATAGTAGATGAGATTGAAAAAAAGATAGAAGACCATCAAGTTCATCTTATACAAATCTTAATATAATAATATCCTATATAATAAAAGGCCAGGTATGTTTGTCAGATGCAGTCTTGCGCAGTAGAGACTGCAAAGGACAAACATAGGAAAAGAGAAAAGGACAAGAGCGTAACATACTCTCTAAGAGTAAAAGTTTTTACTGGAAGATAAAAGCGCAATTTACAAGAATAAAACGTACAAGATTAAAAACAAAAATGAGCAAAGTGTGAATATATCACCATGGAAGTCTCCCCCAAGCAAAAGACAAAACGAACACAGCCAGATTCGCCAGAACCTTCAATGCTTTGTAAATTCGTTCTACAGCCAGTCACCTGTTTCAGAGCCTGTAAAGGGGGAGAGCACAAGTGCCTCAACGCGTTTCCTCTGGTCTCCAGCAGACTTTGTCAAGAGGTTAAATTACATGTCAGCCCAATTTGCTAGCTAAATAGTGGTATTGTACCTATTGCTGGTACAAATGGTAAGTCAGGATTGGTCAGTGGGAATGTCAATCAATACGATTGCGGGTCCCTGTATAACCTAATGAGCAACCATCAGATGCGTTCCTGGACTTAGACACACCCACTGAGCAAAACGTATTGCTTAACCCTATAGTGGCAACTGGTAGCAATATTGTAGTTAGGGATTGCACACAGTATGTGAGAGAGACCTTACTGACAGATAAACTAGTGTTGAATACATAGAGCATAACCAACAACATAATTAGCATACATCTATAGAAACATAGCCATTTTACAAAACTATTTTTTGAAAACATTTAATATCCAAAGTGGATGTCTGAGTCAAATATGTTCAGACCTTCGGTTATAAAACATGAAAATACACAGGGATATTGTAAATGTACCAAACATATAAAATGTAACAAAAACTACAATACAAAGATCGTATAGAGTGTAATGAAATTCTAGACTATCCTAAAACTAAGGTGTAATGAACCTATGTAGTAAGGAGGTCTCTATTAAATTGTCATTACAGATTTAGAATAATTGGAGTATACTTGTTAATCGACTATTATGAGAGCGAGTGGTGTACAAGGAGGGAATATATTCATCGAATAGAAATTTGTATTACTCACTTGATCAAACTAGAGGAATAGTGAAAAGCGTACCTGAATATGTTCCCATGAAATTACATGAAGGCCTGTAAGTCTAGGTCTTTATTAACCCCTTAATGACCGGACCATTTTTCAATTTTCTTACCCTTAATGACAATGGCTATTTTTACATTTCTGCAGTGTTTGTGTTTAGCTGTAATTTTCATCTTACTCATTTACTTTACCCACACATATTATATACCATTTTTCTCGCCATTAAATGGACTTTCTAAAGATACCATTATTTTCATTATCCTATATAATAAAAGGCCAAGTGTGTTTGTCCGAAGCTGTCATGCGCAGTAGAGACAGCACGCGAGGACAAACACACCTGGCCTTAATCCAACTGACCTCACCTGGCATCTGGCGTGGAGTGGGCGTGGCCGGGTGGGTGTGACGCGGACGGGGAGGGGCGTGTTGGGGGGGGGCAGGCGTGACGTGAGAGACAGAGCTCTAAAGAGGGGGTATAGAGAGAGCAAAAGAGGGAGGATAAAGAGAGGGAGAGAGACAGCAAAAGAGGGGGCATAGAGAGAGCAAAAGAGAAAGAGCAAAAGAGAGGGGGGATAGAGCAAGAGAGGGGAGAGAGAGAGCAGAAGAGTGGGAGAGAGAAAGAGCAGAAGAAGGGGAGAAAGAGAGAGTAAAAGAGAGGGGGGAGAGAGCAAACGAGAGAGGGAAGAGATAGAGCAAAAGTGAGGGTGGAGAGAGAAAGAGCAAAAGAGAGGGGGAGGAGAGAGAGCAAAAGTGAGGGTGGAGAGAGAGCAAAAGAAAGGGGAGAGAGTAAAAGAGAGAGGGGAGAGAGAGCGCACAAAAGAGTGTGGGAGAGCGCGCAAAAGAGAGGGGGAGAGAGTTAAAGAGAGGGAGAGATACAGCAAAAGAGAGAGGGGAGAGAGAGAGCAAAAGAAAGGGGAGAGAGTAAAAGAGAAAGTGGAGAGAGAGCAAAAGAGAGGGGGAGAGAGCACAAAAGAGAGAGGGAGAGAGAGCAAAAGAGAGGGAGAGAGAGAGCAAAAGAGAGGGAGAGAGAGAGCAAAAGAGAGGGAGAGAGAGCAAAAGAGAGGGAGAGAGAGCAAAAGAGAGGGAGAGAGAGCAAAAGAGAGGGAGGGAGAGCAAAAGAGAGGCAGAGAGACAGCAAAAGAGAGGGAGAGAGAGAGAGAGAGAGGAAAAGAGAGGGAGAGAGAGAGAAAAAGAGAGAGAGGGAGAGCAAAAGAGAGGGGGAGACAGAGAGAAAAAGAGAGGGGGTAGAGAGAGTGAGCAAAAGAGAGGGGAGAGAGAGAGAAAAAGAGAGAGAGAGAAAAAGAGAGAGAGAGCAAAAGAGAGGGGGGAAGAGAGAGAGAGCAAAAGAGAGAGAGAGAGAGAGCAAAAGAGAGAGAGAGAGCAAAAGAGAGAGAGAGAGAGAGCAAGAGAGAGGGGAGAGAGAGAGAGAGCAAAATGGAGAGAGAGAGAGCAAAATAGAGGGGGGATAGAGAGAGAGCAAGGGGTGGGACCGCTGTACTGCAAAAAATGGCCCGTGTACACAGGCTTTAGGACTAGTATCTTATAATTTACTATAAAAAAAATATAAAATATGAGGAAAAAATTGAAAAAAACACACACTTTTTCTAACTTTTACCCCCAAAATCTGTTACACATCTACAACCACCAAAATACACCCATTCTAAATAGTTTCTAAATTTTGTCCCGAGTTTAGAAAGACCCAATGTTTACATCTTCTTTGCTTTTTTTGTAAGTTATAGGGCCATAAATACAAGTAGCACTTTGCTATTTCCAAACCACTTTTTTTCAAAATTAGCGCTAGTTACATTGGAACACTGATATCTTTCAGGAATCCCTGAATATCCCTTGACATGTATATATTTATATTTAGAAGACATCCCAAAGCATTTATCTAGGCCCATTTTGGTATATTTCATGCCACCATTTCACCGCCAAATGCGATCAAATAAAAAAAATTGTTGACTTTTTCACAATTTTTTTCACAAACTTTAGGTTTCTCACTGAATTTATTTACAAACAGCTTCTGCAATTATGGCATAAATGGTTCTAAATACTTCTCTGGGATCCCCTTTGTTCAGAAATAGCAGACCTATATGGATTTGGCGTTGCTTTTTGGTAATTAGAAGGCCGCTAAATGCCGCTGCACACCACACGTGTATTATGCCCAGCAGAGAAGGGGTTAATTAGGGAGCTTGTAGGGAGCTTTTAGGTTTAATTTTAGCTTTAGTGTAGTGTAGTAGACAACCCAAATTATTGATCTAGGCCCATTTTGGTATATTTCATGCCACCATTTAACCGCCAAATACGATCAAATTAAAAAAAAAACTTAAATTTTTCACAATTTTAGGTTTCTCACTGAAATTATTTACAAACAGCTTGTGCAATTATGGTTGTAAATGCTTCTCTGGGATCCCCTTTGTTCAGAAATAGCAGACATATATGGCTTTGGTGTTGCTTTTTGGTAATAATAAGGCCGTTAAATACTGCTGCGCACCACACTTGTAATATGCCCAGCAGTTAAGGGGTTAATTAGGTAGTTTGTGGGGTTAATTTTGGAGCTTTAGTGTAGAGATCAGCCTCCCACCTGACACATCCCACCCCCTGATCCCCCCTGACCCCCCTCAAACAGCTCTCTTCCCTCCCCACCTCACAATTGTCACCGCCATCTTAAGTACTGGCAGAAAGTCTGCCAGTACTGAAATAAAAATATATTTTTTTATTTTTTTTATTTTTTGTCATACAGTCTGCAGTGATGGATCCCCCCTTACCCCACAACCTCCCTGATCCCCCCATACATCTTTCTAACCCTCCCCCTCTATCTATTTGCCGCCATCTTGGGTACTGGCAGCTGTCTGCCAGTACCCAATTTGCTCCCCAAAATAGTTTTTTTTACTTTTTTAATATAAAATATTTGTTTTCTGTAGTGTAGCTGGCCCCCCTAAATAATCTACATCCCTCCCCCTCCCAGATCCCTTAGTAAAAAACAGAGATGCCCCTGCATCTACATCGATCTTTTTTTATTCAAGTTGCCAGTATATTTTGCACCCGCCCCCCCCCGCCCCCCCCCCCTGCCGCAATGGGTAACAGAAGCAGGATATTCAACACCTAGGGGTATAAGTATTAAAAGCAGCTCACACCCACCAACTAATTTATGCACATAAATTGCTGATGCAGATGGGGCCACAGAGTGGCCCTTTCTGCATTGGTATGTGAAATGGGGGATTGTAGTGATGCCTCAATATTGAGGCATCACTACAATCCCTTGTAAGCAGCTGGAAGCGATCATGATCGCTTCCAGCACTTCAGACAACAGAGGACGTAGGTACGTCAACTGTCATTAAGGGAAGTTTTTTCTATGACGTACCTGGTACGTCCTCTGTCATTAAGGGGTTAAGTCCTAACATACTAGAGGTGTTTAAAGTGCTTAACTCATTATCCAATACGTTTCTCGTTGGCGTAATGCTTTTAACCTGTTATTGGAAACATTTGGTGCAATCCAATCCAGAACACAGATTCTTAGACTTTCAGGATCAGAATTATGAACAATTCTAAAGTGTTCTGGAACACTGTGACCTTCAACTTTGTTCTTAATATTGTTCCAGTGTTCATTGAACCTGGTTCTGATCATTCACTTGGTTCTCCCCACATAGAAACAATTACCTTCACAAGTGAGTAAATAAACTACAAATACTGATTTGCACGTAAACTTATTGTTCACCTTATAGGTTTTAGTATGATGAACATCATTAAATGAATCCCCTTTCCTAATGTGTTTACACATCCCACATTTACTGATATTACATGGCCAGGTTTCATTGCCTCTTCTTAACCAATTAGTTTCAGGGATGGTTTTGTTTGTAATTTGTGACCTTAATTTAGATGGAGCTAAAATACGTATTCTTTTTGAAAGTGACAAGTGGTTTGTCTGGGAGTACTTTTCCTAAACTAGGATCACTGGTTAGGACTGACCAGTGTTTTTTAACGATCCTTGCAATGTCTTTGCTCCCCTGACTAAAGGTGGTAATAAATCTTACATTCTCCAATTCGGTTGTGTTCTCCCTGCCCTTAGGGTTCAGCATATCGTTTCTACTCATGTTGGATACCCTATGTTTAACTTCATGTACAAGGCTGGGGTCATATCCTTTGTCTAAGAACCTCCTATCCAGTATACTTGCTTCCGTATAGTAGTCACTCATATAGGTACAATTTCTCCTAATCCTCTGATATTGCCCTAAGGGTATATTGGTCTTCCATCTATGTAGATGCCCACTCTTAGCATTAAGAAAACTCTTTTTATCCGTTTGTTTTCTGTAGTTTTTTACAGCTATTTTATTATTTGATTCAAATAATAGTATAGTAAGTTTCGTAAAATGGCTATGTTTCTATAGATGTATGCTAATTATGTTGTTGGTTATGCTCTATGTATTCAACACTAGTTTATCTGTCACTAAGGTCTCTCTCACATACTGTGTGCGATCCCTAACTACAATATTGCTACCAGTTGCTACTATAGGGTTAAGCAATAAGTTTTGCTCAGTGGGTGTATCTAAGTCCAGGAACGCATCTGATGGTTGCTCATTAGGTTATACAGGGACCCGCAATCGTATTGATTGACATTCCCACTGACTAATCCTGACTTACCATTTGTACCAGCAATAGGTACAATACCACTATTTAAGCTAGAAAATTGGGCTGACATGTAATTTAACCTCTTGACAAAGTCTGCTGGAGACCAGAGGAAACGCGTTGAGGCACTTGTGCTCTCCCCCTTTACAGGCTCTGAAACAGGTGACAGGCTGTAGAACGAATTTACAAAGCATTGAAGGTTCTGGCGAATCTGGCTGTGTTCGTTTCGTCTTTTGCTTGGGGGAGACTTCCATGGTGATATATTCACACTTTGCTCATTTTTGTTTTTAATCTTGTACGTTTTATTCTTGTAAATTGCGCTTTTATCATCCAGTAAAAACTTTTACTCTTAGAGAGTATATTACGCTCTTGACCTTTTCTCTTTTCCAGTCTTTTACAGCAAAGGAGTCACTGGAGAACCTTTTGCAACACAGAGCGGCACCTACATCCATTACCACACTTTACAGCAGCGGCGACAGGGGTTCCGCCTTTGGGGATATCGCACCACTAATATCCTGCACTGCTTCCTACTGGGACTATTGCTCTCATCACGAACATTTTTATTAAGGTTAGGCGAACCGACTTGCACTATATGGAACTTGTTTTGGGACATTAACGGACACCCCTTCAGTGTATTTATAAACTATCTACCATTAACTCTGCACATAACGGGGTGTAGTCACTTTGGTCATCATTTTTTGTATTTAAACCAGAGTAATTATTGCACCTATTCAGGAGTTTCACAATTACTTGCATATGATTTAGTATCGAGGGAAGCGCTTATGTTCTTAGCTTTTTGTTAGAGGACAAACATACCTGGTCTTGATCAGCAGAGGAGTGCGCACTGCGGAAGCTGCCTGGTGTGGGCGTGGCTGGGTGTGCCGCGATGGGTAGCGTGGTCTTGCGGGCGTGGCAAGGGGGCGTGGTCTCACAGGGATGACCGGTCGTGCCATGATGGGGACGTGGTCTCGCAGGCGTGCCAAGGGCGTGGCCTTGCGGGAGTGCACGTGAAGGGGCGTGGCCAACGGGAGAGAGGCGGGAGAGTCCAAAAGAGAGGAGGGAAATATAGAAAGTGAGCAAAAAGGGGGAAGAGAGAGAGAGAGTAAAAGAGGGGGGAGAGAGAGAGAGCAAAAGAGGGGGGAGAGAGAAAGAGGAGGAGAGGGAGAGAGCAAAAGAGGGGGGAGAGAGCAAAAGAGGGGGGGAGAGAGAAAGAGGAGGAGAGGGAGAGAGCGCAAAAGAGGGGGTGAGAGAGCGCAAAAGAGGGGGAGAGAGAGCAAAAGAAGGGGTGAGAGAGAGCACAAAAGAGGGGGAGAGAGAGCACAAAAGAGGGGGAGAGCTCAACAGAGAGAGGGGAGAGAGAAAGCGCAAAAGAGAGGGGGGAGAGAAAGAGCGCAAAAGAGAGGGCAAGAGAGAGCTCAAAAGAGAGGGGGGAGAGAGCACAAAAGAGAGGGGGGAGAGAGCTCAAAAGAGAGGGGGGAGAGAGAGCACAAAAGAGAAGGGGGAGAGAGAGCACAAAAGAGAAGGGGGAGAGAGAGAGCAAAAGAGAGGGAGAGAGAGCGCAAAAGAGAAGGGGGAGAGAGCACAAAAGAGGGGGAGAGAGTTCAAAACAGAGGGGGGAGAGAGAGAGCGCAAAAGAGAGGGAGAGAGAGAGCTCAAAAGAGAGGGGGGAGATAGAGAGCGCAAAAGAGAGTGAGAGAGAGAACTCAAAATAGAGGGGGGAGAGAGAGCACAAAAGAGAGGGGGAAAAGAGAGATTGCAAAAGAGAGAGGGGAGAGAGAAAGCTCAAAAGAGAGGAGGGAGAGAGAGAGCGTGCAAAAGAGAATGGGGAGAGAGAGCACAAAAGAGGGAGAGAGAGAGCGCAGAAGAGGGAGGGAGAGAGCACAAAAGAGAGGGGGAGAGAGCATAAAAGTGAGGGGGGAGAGAGCGCAAAAGAGAAGGGGGAGAGATCAAAAGAGGGGGAGAGAGAGCGCAAAACAGGGGGAGAGAGAGATCTCAAAAGAGAAGGGGAGAGCGCAAAAGAGAAGGGGAGAGAGAGGGAGCAAGAGTTGGAACCGCGGTACTTAAAAAAATTGGCCCGTGTACACGGGCTTTAGGACTAGTACTTACAATAAAAGCTCCAGTTGAGCTTAAATGAATCAAAATAAAAAATATGACCCATTTAGCATAAGCAATCATATGCCTGAATCTGTTTCTAGCCAGCAATGTATCTAAACCAGTTTTTAATGTATCTAAGGTATTGGCATTTCCTACCTCCTTAGGTAATGAGTTCCACAATTTGATTGCTCTTACAGTGAAAAAACATTTGCGTTGCTGGAGATTAAATTTCCTTTATTCTAGCCTTATAGTAACAAATATAGCACTGTGCTTCCATAACTTCTCCTGATCTGTTTCCCTGCTGCTCCTCTGCACCCATCTTCTTACTGCTCTTCTTTTACATATTCTCACCCAATTCTTACACTCTCCACTGCTTCCTTTATTTCCTGCTTCCCCTCTACTTAGTCCCTGCTTCCCCTCTGTCCTTTCTCTGTTTTACATTGTTTCCCCTAAGCTCCCCTTGTTTGGCTCCAGTGCAGCTCTCTTTGTTTCCTACCATTCCTCTCCTCTTCTCTTTCCTACAACATCTTGTTTCTGGTCCCTGCTGCTTCCCTTCTTGTTTCTGGTTCCTGCCCTTTACTGTCCCTAACTTTCTATGCTGGATTTAAACTCTCTTTGGTGCCATAAACAT
This sequence comes from Bombina bombina, assembly GCF_027579735.1. Classification (NCBI taxonomy): domain Eukaryota; kingdom Metazoa; phylum Chordata; class Amphibia; order Anura; family Bombinatoridae; genus Bombina; species Bombina bombina. The sequence goes on from NW_026513065.1 coordinate 58,667, forward strand.
ATTACATTTAGTATTTATATCAAAGACACTATACAGAATGTTATAAAGGGCCAATTTACTAAGCAGCAGCTGCTCATTCCGCGCAAGCCTTTTGGCTCGCCGGAATCAGGAGTTAAGAAGCAGTGCTGCTCCTTAACCCGCCTGCCAACCTCTGCCAATAAATGCTTGTGCAATGATAAATGCCGACAGCGTATGCTGTTGGCATATATCGATGTCCGCCCGCCATATAGTAAATCGGTCCCATGGTCTTATCCTGAGCTCAATATATAGAATAAGTACTGGGGAAAAAGAGATAAATGTACAGCAGAAGTATAAAGGAATAAAAACATACTTTGGTATTTCTTTATCAGCTGTAGGTTTGGCTTATGACCATGTTTGAAAATAATCTTAATATACTTGTACACGTCTAGGAGCCAGATTACAAGTGGTGCACTATTTAGCGCATTCACTCTTGCACAAACACCGCTGGAAGTAAACTTGTAACAAGTGCAGGTTTACCATGTGTATTACAAGTTGAATCGGATGCTGCCTCTGACCCACTCCTGAAACGGAAGTTAAGAAGCAGTGGTTGTAAAATCGCTGCTCCTTAACTCATCCGCCACTTCTGAGGCGGCAGACAGCAATTAGCGCAGTCGGATACGATCGGGTTGCTTGACACCCCTGCTAGCGGCCAATGTGAATGTGCAGGGTGCACAAATGATTATCAATGTGCGGCGGACATGATCCGCTACAGACGATCATGTCCGCCCACACATTAGTAAATCGGTCCCTAGGTCCCCACTCACTTTCACCTTTTAATACTCACGCAAGTGGTAATCTAGCCCTGAATCGCTAAAGTTTAACAAACACATGCTGCATTTTATCAGCATCTACAAATAACAAAATACCAGAACAAAATGGCAACAAAGGACCAAGGTAAAGACACTAAGATTCTGTTGCATTTGTTTTAAAGAATTCTGCATATTTCATTGTTAATTTGACACCTAGTATTGAAAAGGTTTGTCTAGTGTTAGCAATATAACCTACTATTAATACAACTTGTCTATGGCACACACTAATGAACACAGCTGGGAATGCTAAGCCCTGGTAGGTAACTACCATGAACAAAATAGCTTTAATAATAGATGCTTCCTCTAAAACATAGGTACTCAGCCATTTGAATGGGTAACCTATATAACCATGGGATAACCTTGAAAACTGGCTTTCTGCGGTTATATCAATGGATTTCATCTCCAGTCCTATAGCCAGTATTGAATATGCTGGAAAAAAATTGTGACTTTGTGCCAAGAAAGAGACCCTTGAGAACTTTACTTGAAACCCATGTGACTTCAATCTATATGTGACTATTTACTCAACTGATGATCACATTAATTTATTTATTTCTGTACTATTACATACACAATTGTCTTTGCAAAGGTAAGCTGTACCCTTGTGTTAAATTGTGATATCTATTTTTCTGTGGAAGATAGTGTTATTAATTTATTGTCTTACTGTGTAAATAAATCTTATTTCTTTCCTAAGATATGGTGAGTCCACAACGTCATCATTTACTGTTGGGAATATCACTCCTGGCCAGCAGAAGGCAAAGAGCACCACAACAAAGCTGTTAAGTATCACTTCCCTTCCCACAAACCCCAGTCATTCTCTTTGCCTTGGTGCATGGAGGAGGTGAAGTTTTGGTGTCTGAAGAAAATTGGGTTATTTCGCTTCAATCAAGATTTTATTATTTTACAAAGCCAGAGTAGGTTACTCTGATCTTTACCTTTTTCAAGGATTGGGTCTAGCCGTACTCCACGTTAGTCTCTTCAGTAGGGCAGTGGTGGCTTTAAAGCAGTTAGGAACTTGTGAGGGGAGCCTTGCTGTGTTTTCCTAACCTTTTGCTGCCCTGGTATAGAAAGCCAGAGTAGGTTTACTCTGTCCTTTCTTTTTACTACAGGTCTCTATACGTGTCCTCTCATACCGTGTGAGCTGTCCTCCTGCCGGACGGCTAGATGCAGGTAAGTGCTGTTTGTCTTCCAGGTTGGGAGATTTGCATTTTATAGGATTCCTGTAAAATATTTATTGGGACATATACAGCTGTATATATATCCTAGTTAGGATATTACTTAGGGCAGTGTGCAGGCACTTAAAAATGTGACATATGAGAGATCAAATAAAGAATAAAGAATGCAAGAGAACGAAGAAAAATTGATAATGGGAGTAAATTAGAAAATTGCTTAAAATTGCATGCTCTATCTGAATCATGAAAGAAAAAAATTGGGTTCAGTTTCCCTTTAACAGCTTTGCTGTGGTGCTCTTTGCCTCCTCCTGCTGGCCAGGAGTGATATTCCCAACAGTAAATGATGACGTTGTGGACTCACCATATCCGGAAAGAAAGAAATTTATCAGGTAAGCATACATTTTGTTTTTTATACCACACACCAGAGCTTTATTTTTTGGCACTTTCATTTAACTTGTTAATATTTTGTCAGTTTTGCTTAATTCAGGAAATCTTCTTGAGGAGAGCTGTTTTTTTTTTTTACAGTTAATAGCTCTTGATTATAACTTCAATTTCTAAATGAACAACATTCTGCTCTATATTTATGCAGTATCAATCAAATGCGTGACACATAAGATGCTTGTTCCAATAGTTCCAAATATAAAATGCAAGCAGGTTTACAATTCGTTGCAGTTTTTTTCTGGGTACGTTTGTTTACTCATATTTCAGGCTTCATTGTTAGTTAAGAAAACTAAAGACAAATTAGAAATAATACAAAATGATTGTTACAACTCAAATGAAGATCAGGAGCTCATATTCTTAATGGAAATAGGGTTATTTTATGCCAGATTTTATTTTGTTTATTTCTGATTCGTGAGCCTTAGGGGAACACTTATGTTTAGCATCTCCTGGCCAACAACTGTCATGTAATCCTCTTTTTATGCTTTTAGTATTATTACTATTTAGTATTTACTACTGTTTGTAGGTCATTGAGTGCCAGCTAATTTATTTTGTAGGTTTTTTTGTTTGTTTTTGTATATTTGTTGTTATTTCCTAGTTTATTTCACACTGCTCTAGGGTACGTTACCAGTGTCAGAGAATGTGCACTTAATTACTCTGAGAGCGCTGCCCAGGATATTGGATGAACACCCAGTCCCGTCTGTGAGTGTTTTGTTTGCATTTTTTTATGGAGACTGCAATTAGCCAGCATTATTAAAGGGACACTGAACCCAAATTTTTTCTTTCATCGTTCAGATAGAGCATTAAATTTTAAGCAACTTCGAATTTATTCCTATTATCAATTTTTCTTTGTTCTCTTGCTATCTTTATTTTAAAAGCAGGAATGTAAATCTTAGCAGCCAGCCCATTTTAGGTTCAGCACCATGGATAGTGCTTGGTTATTGGAGGCTTACATTTACCCACCAATAAGCAAGCATAACCCAGGTTCTCAACCAAAAAATGGGCCGGCTCCTATGCATCACATTACTGCTTTTTAAATAAAGATAGCAAGAGAACAAAGAAAATTTGATAATAGGAGTAAATTAGAAAGTTGCTTAAAATTGCATGCTCTATCTGAATCATGAAAGAAAAATTGGGGTTTAGTGTGCCTTCAAGGCCAACAAGAAGGTCTTAAATTCAGCCTTAAAGGAAAATTAAACCCCAAACCTTTCCTTTTTTATTCAGATAGAGCATACAACTTTAACTAATTTTCCAGTTTACTTTTATTATCTATTTTGCTTCATTCTCTTGGTATCCTTTGAAGGAGTAGCAATGCAATAGTTGGGCCAAACTGAACACCTCAGGTGAGTCAATGACAAGAGGCATATATGTGCAGCCACAAATCACCAGCTAGCTCCCAGTAGTGCTTTGCTGCCCCTGAGCCTACACAGGTATGCTTTTGAATGAAGGATGCCAAGAGAACAAAGCAAATTAGATAATAGAAGCTGTTTAAAATTGCAAACTCAATATGACAGTGGAGGTGTCTTAGCCAATAGCTGTAACTAAATCCTCCATGTTCTGTTTTTAATATTTGCTGCTTTTTGTATGTGAGTAGGCACCAGACAATGAATATATAGGACAGGAACAAATATCAACAGCCTCTATTCTACCTAATAATAAATGTTGATTAAAAAAAAAAAAAATCTGACTAGTCTGGAGTTTGCAACTAGTCGAGAAATTGTCAGTCCTGTATAATATACAGTACAGGGATGGGAAAATGTCAATTTAGTTTATGAATCAGGTAGAAAAAGTCCACCTAATGATAAATATAGGAAAAAGCCTAATTTCTTATCATATTACTAAATGTAGTTTACTGTTTTTGCTTTGCAATGTGATAAAAGGCATGCAATATATACTGTACTAATACAGGTAAGCATTTTTAATCATAGGTAAATATATTTTTAGAAAAAACACTTGTATAGTCGACATTAGAGATGATAACTTTAAACTTAAAGGGCCACTCAATCAAAATTAAACTTTCATTATTCAGATAGAGCATACAATTTTAAACAACTTTCTAATTTACTTCAGTTAACAAAATGTGCAGAGTCTTTTTATATTTAAACTTTTTGAGTCCCCAGCTCCTACTGAGCATGTGCAAGAATAAGTGTGTATGCATTTGTGAATGGCTGATTGCTGTCACATGGTACGTGTATGCATTTGTGATTGGCTGATGGCTGTCACATGGTACAGGGGGAGTGGAAAAAGACATAACTTTTAAAATTGTCAGAAAAAAAATCTACTACTCATTTGAAGTTCAAACTAAGTGCTATTGCATTGTCTTGTTATCTTGCATTTGTTGATTATGCAAATCTACAGTGTTGACTGGTCCTTTAAGTATCTAATCAGCAACACCTATTAAACGAGTCAGTGCCTGACTGTGACATCATAATCCTCAAGTAATGAGTGGTTTAGTGTATTAGTAGCTTAGCAATGTTAAGTTAAGCGAGCAAAAATAACTGGATGCCTATAGATGAAGGCATTTTTACCATCTGCTTCGCCATCTGACCATTTTGTCATAATATTGTTACTATAAAAACTTATTTCAAAGCTGCACAAAGTTGATTTATTTTTTATTCATATCACACACAAAAAACATTTCCCAACATGTCATGTGATTTGGCACATATGTAAAAAGGATAGAAATCTTTATATGTATTAGAAATGTTACATATATATCGAAATGAATGGGAACCACATTGTCATTTGTTTTCACTTCAGAAATTTGTATTGCAAAATGTTTTATTTATATATTTATAGTTTTACATTGTCCAACAAATCAGTTACTCAAATTTGGGGACAAGTTCTCTGCATTGAACTAACTCAATAAAGTATGTACTAAAATGTATACATGATTTGATTTTAAAAGAATCCTATAATATTTAACTATTTGACTGCCAGAGACGGCAGAAAATTGGCTTAGATCTAGACATTTGTGTGATGCCAGTGTGGTTCACAATCTAATTTGTTACATGTGTGGAAGATAAATTTGGCTCCATTGCTTATAATGGAAAGTAATTTGCAACTTGTGGCTGTGACAAGGTTACAAATCTTCATGAACTCTGACATTTTTAAGTTGTGATGTTGCTACAAGTTTCATGAATTAGTTTCACAATCAGTTTTTTTTTTTATCTAGGCCAATGTGTTGCATCCATGTCTGGCATCCAAATGGTTAAAACTGCTATTGCTTGATTGTTAAAGGTATAGAGAGGTCAATAGTGAAATGTGCAAGGGTTCAATTTTAAATTACAGTATTACTGTTTTTCAGCAGCATACATACATATGCTATGAAGGGCCAATGCATCAGTATTCAAGCTCAGAGAGTTGGCAGTAGTGTGTATTGCTTCTGTGAAGATTTAATTTGTGTCATGCAAGCCAATGCTGACATTGATGCACAGGCCCTCACAGCCTATGGGGCCTATTTATGAAAGGCCTGTCGGACATGATCTGACATTGCGGATCATGTCCGACAGATCTCGCTGAATGCGGAGAGCAATACGTTCTCCGTATTCAGCATCGCACCAGCAGCTCTTGTGAACTACTGGTGCAACGCTGCCCCCTGCAGATTCACGGCCAATCGGCCGCTAGCAGGGGGGTTTCAATCAACCCGATCATATTCGATCGGGATTAATTGCGGCAATGTCTGTCCGCCTCCTCAGAGCAGGCAGACAGGTTGTGGAGCAGCGGTCTTTAGACTGCTGCTCCATAACTCGTGTTTCTGGCGAGTCTGAAGACTCGCCAGAAACACAGCCATCAAGCTCCATACGGAGTTTGATAAATGGGCCCCTATGTGCGTATGCCACTAAAAATAGGGATAACATTTTCTAGAAGCATTTTTGCTAATGGAAGTATATTGCAAAAAAAACTTGTATGTAAAACTGAAATGCACCATTACACATTTCCCAAAATGCCTGTTCTATCAGAATAATGTCCCTTTAACTTGTACAATATTCAATATACATGAAAGTATTTTTCAATTTGAAAACAGATATCTAACCCAATAACTTATTTTGTGAGCCCATAGACGTCATGTTCTCCAAAATAACTAAGCTAAAAAGTCCCTTTCTAAAATATTTAGACCTTGCGGTATGAACAGTCTTCTTAGACAACCCCACCAGAAATGGGAGCTTTAGAAATGGGACAGTGTTTAGCTCCTGTGTTGCTGTTCTTGAACAAGAAACCATCTGTGATTGACAGCTACATGTGACTGCCAGTTTGTCTCACTTTTGGAGCTGCTATTTGTGTTTAACCTCTAGGGTCAGTAACAAGGTCCGTAATTTAGAGCATATTACATTTGCATTAGAATAACCACTTAGGTTTATGGAAATTTGATGTGATATTTCCAAGTGATCATGGTATCTGATGTTACTGACTTACTCATTCTAAATCCTCAAAAGGAATAGTTCAGTCCCAAAATCACTTTATAATCCATCCAGAGGAATATGACATCTGTTCCAAACTCTTTATACAATGCTTATTGAAGGTGATTTGCAGACAACAAATGGTGCTGTGTACCTAGTAAGCGATCTTGTAGGTACAGTCACTGCAATTTGCTTTAACTGAACAGAAAAAAAATATTTGATTGTCTTTTAACTCTTCCTTCTTACAATAAGGCAACGTGTATCTAAAAAACTGCAAAGGTATAAGGTCTTCAGACATTGAGAAGTGAATATCAAGAACTGATTTAAGTTCCAAACATTTGCATCAGATCTGCCAACTTCAAAAATGGGCGTTCATGCATCTCTTTCAATTCTTGAAAGTATTATTGTATAAATATTGTGATAACAAGTGTCACCACACCCTGTTTTATTTGCTTGCAATAGCTTGTCAAATCATAAGCTCATTGAAATGTATTTCTATAAAAACACATTGTACTCAAATCACTTCCTTTTTAAAAGGACCGTTAAATAGTTTGTGATTGTAATATAAAATACTTAGTGCATATATACTTTCATGATTTATTTTACCCCCTTTTCTTGTAATTTGATTCTGAAAATTGCAGATTTTCCAGTCCTTAAACCTGACAAAGCACATGACAGGCATCACAAGCCTAGCCCTGCTACATATCCGTATCTCATCTACAGCTCCAGTTACAAATTATGTTATTTTCTCATTAGTTTAAAATTCTTTAACCCTTTTAAAGTCACTCTTTCTGAAGTCCTTGACCAACGATGCAAAGCTGGGGATGAGTTACTGTTTGATTAGATGGTTTGAGTTCAGATAAACACTGGCTTGCCTGCTGCTCGTTCTCTTTGTGCATGGTATCCTCAGCACTGAAATAAGAAAATAAGATTAAGTTTAGATGCTAATGAGAAATGACTTTATTATGCCAAGCAGTGCACTGCTAATCGTATTATGCTAGAAGCATTAGTAATCTGGTTTCTGCAGCTTTACAAAATATATTTTGCCTACTGATAACAAATATAACATTCCTTTGTAGAAAATATGAGTAAAAAATGTATCATCATCTTAAAGTATCATAAACTATTTACAGTGTTGGCTAGTAATTCTTAGCCAAGGTGGCACAGTTAATAAGAGTGTGTAACAGATAAAAGGACTATAGGTGTTGACTGAATCAATCTGCAAAAAATGGAGGTTAAAAAATGTTTACAATGTTGCATAATGAAAGTTTGTTTACTGTCTGATAGTTAAAGGGACATGAAAGTCAAAATTAAATTTTCATGGCTCAGATACAGCCAATTTGCTTCTTTTTGAAATGTACTTTATTCTCTTGGTATCCTTTGCTAAAAAGCATACCTAGGTAGGCTATCTTGTAGCAATGCACTGCTCCAATACCACCTCTTTACTGATGACACCCGAATAGGGTTGCCACCCCGGCCATTTTTTCTTGGACACTTATGAGTTACACATGCTGCAGGGTGTGTAGGGAGGAACATGAATAGTGCTGTCCATGATCACCATCTGCGTGCTATCCAGAGGTGCGATGCATGTTACCCTCTGCTCACCCTGCAGCATATGTAACTCATATATGTCCAGGGAAACATGGCCGAGGTGGCAAACCTACACCCAAATCTATGCATATTACTCTACTGTCTCACTAATATCTCCCCCTGAATGGTCTTCTATCACCTCAAAACACCAAGACTTTTATTGATTCTTTCATCTGTCGACTCCCCAATATCTGAAATCCACACCACTATTGACAAATCCACCACAACACTTAATCCCATATCCACTGCCATGGGCTATTTCTTGACTTTGTCCTGTCCTGTACTATCTTTTACTCCCCTTATTCAATAAATCTTTCTATTTACATTTCAAAGACTTTCTAAAATCTGGCCATTCCTCACTTAAGACGCAATAAAAATGTCTGGTACGTACACTCATCATATCACATATTGCGTACTGCAGCAAACTCCTTTGCTTACCACTCCTTCACTTCAATCTATTCTATGTGCTGCCAGGCTTATTGACCTCACACACACTTTCTCTTCTGCTGCTCCTCTATGTTGGTCCCTCTGCTAGTTTCCACTATCTACCAGGATCAGAGACACCTCAAGGGATTACTTCTGGGGGGACACTTCCAGGAAGCTCACCTTTGGTTTGTGGGTGATCCTGCCTAGGAGGGCAGGACCAAAAGTGCCAAGGAAGGGGTTGTGAACTAGGCTGGGCATGTTATGGCAGGTATTGGCAGGCCTGTGCAGCATGGTGGAGGGAACAGGAGTGATGACCACCATTGGGGGGCCAGCAATGAAGCAGCACTGGCCGTGCCACTGCCAGGAACAAATAAAAAGTCCTTAGCATAACCTACAAATCTCTCCACAATACTAAATCTCATTATATCACTCCACTAATCTCAATGTACTCTCCTAGCTGACTCCTTCACCCTGCTTTTGATTTGCACTTCTCAGTCCCTTTTTCTTTGATCTTCAGGCTATCTCCTTGGCCACACCTATCCTCTGGAACTTTCTCTCAGTCTGTCAGACTCTCCCCTGTATTCATTACTCAAAACCTACATCTTTAAAGAAGCGTACCAGCTATCCATGGAAAGTTTATTGCACATCTTAGGCCAACTAGGTGCAGTGTAAACTGCTGATACCGTAAGCTTTCTAAGGATCAGGCACCTGTAATCTTTCTGCCCCAGGCTGCCTTTAGTGGTCTTGTGTTTATTTACTATCTGTATATTGGTTTTATTAACACATTTAATAATATTTACTATCTACTTGCTCTAGTTTTCAAAGTGTTTGTAGAAAACAGGAGATGTAGCTGCATCTGAAGAGGAGTTTAAAGGGACATGAAACTCAAAACAATTATTTCAAGATTCAGATAGAGCATGCAGTTTTAAACAACTTTCCAGTTTACCTTCATTCTCTTGTTATCCATAGTTGAAGCAGCAGCAATGCATTACTGTGAGTTAGTTGAACACATTGCTAAGCCAATGACAAGAGGCATATATGAGCAGCCACCAATCAGCACCTAGCTCCCACCTCCTGAGCCTATTTAGGTATACTTTAGAACTAAGCAAATTAGATAATAGACGTAAACTGGAAAATTGTTTAAAATTGTAGCTGCACCTGAATCATGAAGGAAAAAACATAATTTATGTAAGAACTTACCTGATAAATTCATTTCTTTCATATTAACAAGAGTCCATGAGCTAGTGACGTATGGGATATACATTCCTACCAGGAGGGGCAAAGTTTCCCAAACCTTAAAATGCCTATAAATACACCCCTCACCACACCCACAAATCAGTTTAACGAATAGCCAAGAAGTGGGGTGATAAGAAAAAGTGCGAAGCATATAAAATAAGGAATTGGAATAATTGTGCTTTATACAAAAAAATCATAACCACCACAAAAAAGGGTGGGCCTCATGGACTCTTGTTAATATGAAAGAAATGAATTTATCAGGTAAGTTCTTACATAAATTATGTTTTCTTTCATGTAATTAACAAGAGTCCATGAGCTAGTGACGTATGGGATAATGACTACCCAAGATGTGGATCTTTCCACACAAGAGTCACTAGAGAGGGAGGGATAAAATAAAGACAGCCAATTCCTGCTGAAAATAATCCACACCCAAAATAAAGTTTAACAAAAAACATAAGCAGAAGATTCAAACTGAAACCGCTGCCTGAAGAACTTTTCTACCAAAAACTGCTTCAGAAGAAGAAAATACATCAAAATGGTAGAATTTAGTAAAAGTATGCAAAGAAGACCAAGTTGCTGCTTTGCAGATCTGGTCAACCGAAGCTTCATTCCCAAACGCCCAGGAAGTAGATACTGACCTAGTAGAATGAGCTGTAATTCTTTGAGGCGGAGTTTTACCCGACTCAACATAGGCAAGATGAATTAAAGATTTCAACCAAGATGCCAAAGAAATGGCAGAAGCTTTCTGGCCTTTCCTAGAACCGGAAAAGATAACAAATAGACTAGAAGTCTTACGGAAAGATTTCGTAGCTTCAACATAATATTTCAAAGCTCTAACAACATCCAAAGAATGCAATGATTTCTCCTTAGAATTCTTAGGATTAGGACATAATGAAGGAACCACAATTTCTCTACTAATGTTGTTGGAATTCACAACTTTAGGTAAAAATTCAAAAGAAGTTCGCAACACCGCCTTATCCTGATGAAAAATCAGAAAAGGAGACTCACACGAAAGAGCAGATAATTCAGAAACTCTACTAGCAGAAGAGATGGCCAAAAGGAACAAAACTTTCCAAGAAAGTAATTTAATGTCCAATGAATGCATAGGTTCAAACGGAGGAGCTTGAAGAGCTCCCAGAACCAAATTCAAACTCCAAGGAGGAGAAATTGACTTAATGACAGGTTTTATACGAACCAAAGCTTGTACAAAACAATGAATATCAGGAAGAATAGCAATCTTTCTGTGAAAAAGAACAGAAAGAGCAGAGATTTGTCCTTTCAAAGAACTTGCGGACAAACCCTTATCCAAACCATCCTGAAGAAATTGTAAAATTCTCGGTATTCTAAAAGAATGCCAAGAAAAATGATGAGAAAGACACCATGAAATATAAGTCTTCCAGACTCTATAATATATCTCTCGAGATACAGATTTACGAGCCTGTAACATAGTATTAATCACGGAGTCAGAGAAACCTCTATGACCAAGAATCAAGCGTTCAATCTCCATACCTTTAAATTTAAGGATTTCAGATCCGGATGGAAAAAAGGACCTTGTGACAGAAGGTCTGGTCTTAACGGAAGAGTCCATGGCTGGCAAGATGCCATCCGGACAAGATCCGCATACCAAAACCTGTGAGGCCATGCCGGAGCTATTAGCAGAACAAACGAGCATTCCCTCAGAATCTTGGAGATTACTCTTGGAAGAAGAACTAGAGGCGGAAAGATATAGGCAGGATGATACTTCCAAGGAAGTGATAATGCATCCACTGCCTCCGCCTGAGGATCCCGGGATCTGGACAGATACCTGGGAAGTTTCTTGTTTAGATGAGAGGCCATCAGATCTATCTCTGGGAGCCCCCACAATTGAACAATCTGAAGAAATACCTCTGGGTGAAGAGACCATTCGCCCGGATGCAACGTTTGGCGACTGAGATAATCCGCTTCCCAATTGTCTACACCTGGGATATGAACCGCAGAGATTAGACAGGAGCTGGATTCCGCCCAAACCAAAATTCGAGATACTTCTTTCATAGCCAGAGGACTGTGAGTCCCTCCTTGATGATTGATGTATGCCACAGTTGTGACATTGTCTGTCTGAAAACAAATGAACGATTCTCTCTTCAGAAGAGGCCAAAACTGAAGAGCTCTGAAAATTGCACGGAGTTCCAAAATATTGATCGGTAATCTCACCTCCTGAGATTCCCAAACTCCTTGTGCCGTCAGAGATCCCCACACAGCTCCCCAACCTGTGAGACTTGCATCTGTTGAAATTACAGTCCAGGTCGGAAGAACAAAAGAAGCCCCCTGAATTAAACGATGGTGATTTGTCCACCACGTTAGAGAGTGTCGAACAATCGGTTTTAAAGATATTAATTGAGATATCTTCGTGTAATCCCTGCACCATTGGTTCAGCATACAGGGCTGAAGAGGTCGCATGTGAAAACGAGCAAAGGGGATCGCGTCCGATGCAGCAGTCATAAGACCTAGAATTTCCATGCATAAGGCTACCGAAGGGAATGATTGTGACTGAAGGTTTCGACAAGCTGTAATCAATTTTAGACGTCTCTTGTCTGTTAAAGACAGAGTCATGGACACTGAATCTATCTGGAAACCCAGAAAGGTTACCCTTGTTTGAGGAATCAAAGAACTTTTTGGTAAATTGATCCTCCAACCATGATCTTGAAGAAACAACACAAGTCGATTCGTATGAGACTCTGCTAAATGTAAAGACGGAGCAAGTACCAAGATATCGTCCAAATAAGGAAATACCACAATACCCTGTTCTCTGATTACAGACAGAAGGGCACCGAGAATCTTTGTGAAAATTCTTGGAGCTGTAGCAAGGCCAAACGGTAGAGCCACAAATTGGTAATGCTTGTCTAGAAAAGAGAATCTCAGGAACTGATAATGATCTGGATGAATCGGAATATGCAGATATGCATCCTGTAAATCTATTGTGGACATATAATTCCCTTGCTGAACAAAAGGCAATATAGTCCTTACAGTTACCATCTTGAACGTTGGTATCCTTACATAACGATTCAATAATTTTAGATCCAGAACTGGTCTGAAGGAATTCTCCTTCTTTGGTACAATGAAGAGATTTGAATAAAACCCCATCCCCTGTTCCGGAACTGGAACTGGCATAATTACTCCAGCCAACTCTAGATCTAAAACACAATTCAGAAATGCTTGAGCTTTCACTGGATTTACTGGGACATGGGAAAGAAAAAATCTCTTTGCAGGAGGTCTCATCTTGAAACCAATTCTGTACCCTTCTGAAACAATGTTCTGAATCCAAAGATTGTGAACAGATTTGATCCAAATTTCTTTGAAAAAACGTAACCTGCCCCCTACCAGCTGAACTGGAATGAGGGCCGTACCTTCATGTGAACTTAGAAGCAGGCTTTGCCTTTCTAGCAGGCTTGGATTTATTCCAGACTGGAGATGGTTTCCAAACTGAAACTGCTCCTGAGGACGAAGGATCAGGCTTTTGTTCTTTGTTGAAACGAAAGGAACGAAAACGATTGTTAGCCCTGTTTTTACCTTTAGATTTTTTATCCTGTGGTAAAAAAGTTCCTTTCCCACCAGTAACAGTTGAAATAATAGAATCCAACTGAGAACCAAATAATTTGTTTCCCTGGAAAGAAATGGAAAGTAGAGTTGATTTAGAAGCCATATCAGCATTCCAAGTCTTAAGCCATAAAGCTCTTCTGGCTAAGATAGCCAGAGACATAAATCTAACATCAACTCTAATAATATCAAAAATGGCATCACAGATGAAATTATTAGCATGCTGGAGAAGAATAATAATATCATGAGAATCACGATTTGTTACTTGTTGCGCTAGAGTTTCCAACCAAAAAGTTGAAGCTGCAGCAACATCAGCCAATGATATAGCAGGTCTAAGAAGATTACCTGAACATAGATAAGCTTTTCTTAGAAAAGATTCAATTTTTCTATCTAAAGGATCCTTAAACGAGGTACCATCTGACGTAGGAATGGTAGTACGTTTAGCAAGGGTAGAAATAGCCCCATCAACTTTAGGGATTTTGTCCCAAAATTCTAACCTGTCAGGCGGAACAGGATATAATTGCTTAAAACGTTTAGAAGGAGTAAATGAATTACCCAATTTATCCCATTCCTTAGCAATTACTGCAGAAATAGCATTAGGAACAGGAAAGACTTCTGGAATAACCGCAGGAGCTTTAAAAACCTTATCCAAACGTATAGAATTAGTATCAAGAGGACTAGAATCCTCTATTTCTAAAGCAATTAGTACTTCTTTAAGTAAAGAGCGAATAAATTCCATCTTAAATAAATATGAAGATTTATCAGCATCAATCTCTGAGACAGAATCCTCTGAACTAGAAGAGTCCAAAGAATCAGAATGATGGTGTTCATTTAAAAATTCATCTGTAGAGAGAGAAGATTTAAAAGACTTTTTACGTTTACTAGAAGGAGAAATAACAGACAAAGCCTTCTTTATGGATTCAGAAACAAAATCTCTTATGTTATCAGGAACATTCTGCACCTTAGATGTTGAGGGAACTGCAACAGGCAATGGTACATCACTAAAGGAAATATTATCTGCTTTAACAAGTTTGTCATGACAATTAATACAAACAACAGCTGGAGAAATAGCTACCAAAAGTTTACAGCAGATACACTTAGCTTTGGTAGATCCAGCAGGCAGTGGTTTTCCTGTAGTATCTTCTGGCTCAGATGCAACGTGAGACATCTTGCAATATGTAAGAGAAAAAACAACATATAAAGCAAAATAAATCAAATTCCTTATAAGACAGTTTCAGGAATGGGAAAAAAATGCCAAACATCAAGCTTCTAGCAACCAGAAGCAAATGAAAATGAGACTGAAATAATGTGGAGACAAAAGCGACGCCCATATTTTTTGGCGCCAAATAAGACGCCCACATTATTTGGCGCCTAAATGCTTCTGGCGCCAAAAATGACGCCACATCCGGAACGCCGACATTTTTGGCGCAAAATAACGTCAAAAAATGACGCAACTTCCGGCGACACGTATGACGCCGGAAACGGAAATGAATTTTTGCGCCAAAAAAATCCGCGCCAAAAATGACGCAATAAAATGAAGCATTTTCAGCCCCCGCGAGCCTAACAGCCCACAGGGAAAAAAGTCAAATTTTTGAGGTAAGACAAAATATGATAATTTAAAGCATAATCCCAAATATGAAACTGACTGTCTGGAAATAAGGAAAGTTGAACATTCTGAGTCAAGGCAAATAAATGTTTGAATACATATATTTAGAACTTTATAAATAAAGTGCCCAACCATAGCTTAGAGTGTCACAGAAAATAAGACTTACTTACCCCAGGACACTCATCTACATGTTTGTAGAAAGCCAAACCAGTACTGAAACGAGAATCAGTAGAGGAAATGGTAAATATAAGAGTATATCGTCGATCTGAAAAGGGAGGTAAGAGATGAATCTCTACGACCGATAACAGAGAACCTTATGAAATAGACCCCGTAGAAGGAGATCACTGCATTCAATAGGCAATACTCTCCTCACATCCCTCTGACATTCACTGCACGCTGAGAGGAAAACCGGGCTCCAACTTGCTGCGGAGCGCATATCAACGTAGAATCTAGCACAAACTTACTTCACCACCTCCCTTGGAGGCAAAGTTTGTAAAACTGATTTGTGGGTGTGGTGAGGGGTGTATTTATAGGCATTTTAAGGTTTGGGAAACTTTGCCCCTCCTGGTAGGAATGTATATCCCATACGTCACTAGCTCATGGACTCTTGTTAATTACATGAAAGAAAATTTGTTTTTTATGTCCCTTTAACTTATTGGATTTCACAAGAGGATTTAATTACTCAATACTGTGTATAACATTAGGGGCTGGTTAGATCCAATCACTATGCAGGCTGTTGTACAGTAACATTTAGTTTTTACTCATTTTCAATCATTACTTCTTGTTGATTAGACTTCTTATTAATTGGAATTTGTTTGAAATAAAAAACACACACACATTTTAAAATATGAAGTCAAATGTATTAGAATGAAGTTCTAATTAAAGTGCCTGCTACTAAATAAAAACATAATTTGTTGTCTGTTTCCCTTTCATGGTTAGCAGCACTAAGTTTACCTTGGGCAGACATGCTTAGACTTGAGTTAGTTTAAAAAGAAGTGGCAGGGTGCTGTGATGTGATAATTAACAATAACAACACAAATGCCCGTCAGAATCACATTTTAGCTTTAATGTTGTGGTAAGAATTAAATTCCAGCAAAGGGGTGAGGCCCAAATTCCAGCCTTACAGCAAACACCCACGATTGTCTGCAATTAGGAAAAATGACAATGATGGGACAATGGATTAGACCTCAGTGCACTGAGATTCATATATAATATGCCCTTGTTTTGTACATATTTAGGCTGACCATATTGCCGCTTTAAGAAGGAAGACATATGAAAAATACATATGTCAGGGTTCTTATACAAAACATTTCTTTAAACAGCCCTGAAAACAGCCCTGACATATGTATTTTTTATATGTGTCCCTTTTTAAAGCGGCAATATGGTCAGCCTATACATATTCTAAAAGGTACGGAAATAACAAAAGCTTTGCATGACAATGCACTGATACAGTGTTGACTTAAGACTTTTTTTTAACAAAAAGCAATACTTAAAGGGATAATGTAGTTTAAAAATCAAATGTTCTGTTTTGATGCTCCTGATGAGGGTACAGCTGTTGAGCCAATCAGCAACAGGCATACATGTGTATTTTACAAACACTGGCTGTATTCTCATCTGGAGCAGCATGGGGATATTTCAGAAGTGGAACTTTGACTACGTTTTACCCTAAGGAACTAAACACATAGTAAAAGAAGGAACATTTATTTTTACACGATTTCGCTACATATGCATAGTGTATAAAAGCACATAATCACTGCGTGCAAAATACATTGTTTAAATAATTTAAAACTGTAACCTGGTTAGCAAAATTTGTTTTTTTTTTTGCAGTTTAGGAATATACCCCTTGAAAAGCTTCTTAAATATGTTTATCATATTATCATAGCTATCATATCTATCTCTTCTGCTGTGGCTGATTAGGGACAGAGTATGTGTATTTGTGTGTGTGTGTGTGTTCCTGCACTAAACAAGCAATCTGGGAGTAGAATGAATGGACTTGGCTAGGGTTCTACATTCTGTGAGATGTGCTTCAGCTTTATTAGTCTTTAATATCCCTATAAATTAGTGAAGTTGCATATTGGAAAGCAAGCCATCTGTGGCCCTCCTGTGCACGAGGAATGGGAGATAAACGGATATATCATTGAATAGATAGAATGCAAACTAAAAGGTCCTTAGGGTGGAATGCAAGAACAATTTGCCTTTAAACAGGCTCGGGAGGGTTTTAATTAATCCATTAAAACTTTCATTGTGAGGCATTAGGATACATTTGTTAAGTCTAATAACTATTTCAGATATTGTACAGAAAGGACAACAAGGTATAGAGGCAATAAATCAGGAGTTACCGATTTTCTATGTTGGATTTCTGGGTTGGTTCACTGGGAGGCCATGACATCAGACAAGATCTAGTACTGAGGGCAAAGGGGTTTCTTGGAGACCTACAGAGATCATAGTGGTGGATACCTGACCCGGAGAAATTACTATTAGACAATGTGACTCAAGGATAAACCAGTCAAAGGAGAGATTCAATAAAACCCATCTGTTAAACTAATATCTTGCAGAAAAAAACGAGATGATTTGTACCATCCCTTCATCACATCCCCGAGTTGTCACTCTCCATTATAATCAAGTCACATCTATCTCGTAACCGTGCACCTCTCAGCACATAGACCCACTATCCACTACGAAAAACAATACCCATCACAGAAACTCGTTCTTAACATTACAGTAAAAACTAATAAAAAAATAAAAAAAGACCTCCTTCTATGCACAAAAAAAAATTTGAAACCGTTAAAGGGACAATTGTAAACAACTCTCCAATTTACTTCTATTGTCTAATTTGTTTTTGGTATTCTTTGTTGAAAAGCATACCTCAGTAGGTTTATGAGCTGGGAGCTAGCTGCTCATTGGTGGCTGCATTGCTGCTCTTTCAACTACAAACATTTACATAAATTATTTTGGAAACGTATTCCTGAAGTGTTTTTGTTCTTCCACGTTGGTAGCAGTTTGTGTTTGATGCACGATATATCGTGTGTTAGTTTAAAATTAAAAACAACATTTTCAAATTACTTCTATTATTAAATTTTCTTTGTTCTTTTGGTATTTTTTTTGTTGAAAAGCAGGTAGGAAAGTGTTGGAAGGAGCATGCATGTGACTGGAGAAAGATAATGCATCAGTTTTATAACTCTGTTATACATTTGCAAGAACACTAAGGACAGCAGGGTTTCCTGTAATGTACTGCGCCACAAATGTGCCCGCTACCTACCAACAAAGAATACTATGAAAACAAAGTAAATTTTATAATAAAAGTATATTGGAAACATTTTTGAAATGGTATGCCTTGTCTGAATCACAAAAGAACAATTTGGGGTTTCCTGTCCCTTTAACCCCTTCACATACCCTCTTATTGGGCCTTGCCGATGTCTAGATGCCTCCAGAAGTTAAGGCATGCAGCACTAGCGTAGCTTCACCGCTGTTGGCAAAGCTGCGCTAGTAAACTCCTTAACAACTGCACAATGTACAGGGTACGTTGGTTGTTAAGGGGTTAAGAGGAAGCAACGCCTACAAAAAGACTTTGCAAAATATTGATGAAGTGATACTCAAAAGAATTTCAGCAGTGGTGTATTTAGGTTTTGTGCTGCCCTAGGCACCCAAATTTCTGCTGCACCCCCCCCCCAGTTTTTTTTTACCATAATATTTGTTGGTGAGGGAGCATTGTGAGTTTTTTTCCCCATGGTATTTGCATAGTAAATATTCATGTTCAAGTGCACATGCTTTATATAGCGAGTGTGTGTTTATGGTGTGTGTGTAGCACAGTGTGTAGTGAGTGTAGATGTAGTGGGACTCAAAAAGTGCTGACCCCCTAAAATCTGCATATTCTAACCTTTACAACAAATTAAATCTCAAAAGTATCTTTGAATTTAGGCCAATAGCTGGTGTCTGAGATATGGTGAAATGGGTAATGTAAACGGCAAGTTTTATTTTAAAGAAAAAAAGGTTGTAGTTTATGATTCTCAATATTACAAAAAAAAGAATTTTTTTTATTATCGGACCTGCCAGTTGCCTAGCTGTGAATATGAACTGCCTGTACCTAGCTGTGAATATAACCTGCCTGTTGCCTAGCTGTGAATATAACCTGCCTGTTGCCTAGCTGTGAATATAACCTGCCTGTTGCCTAGCTGTGAATATGACCGTCCTGTTGCTTAGCTGAGAATATGAACTGCCTGTTGCCTACCTGTGAATATGACCTGCCTGTTGCCTAGCTGTGAATATGATCTGCATGTTGCCTAGCTGTGAATATGACCTGCCTATTGCCTAGCTGTGAATATAACCTGCCTGTTGCCTAGCTGTGAATATGACCTGCCTGTTGCCTACCTGTGAATATGATCAGCCTGTTGCCTACCTGTGAATATGACCTACATGTTGCCTACCTGTGAATATGACCTGCATGTTGCTTAGCTGTGAATATGACCTACATGTTGCCTACCTGTGAATATGACCTGCATGTTGCCTACCTGTGAATATAACCTGCATGTTGCCTACCTGTGAATATGACCTACATGTTGCCTACCTGTGAATATGACCTACATGTTTCCTACCTGTGAATATGACCTGCCTGTTGCCTACCTGTGAATATGACCTGCATGTCGCCTACCTGTGAATATGACCTACATGTTGCCTACCTGTGAATATGACCTGCCTGTTGCCTACCTGTGAATATGACCTGCATGTTGCCTACCTGTGAATATAACCTGCCTGTTGCCTACCTGTGAATATGACCTGCCTGTTGCCTATCTGTGAATATGACCTGCATGTTGCCTAGCTGTGAATATGACCTGCCTGTTGCCTACCTGTGAATATGACCTGCATGTTGTCTACCTGTGAATATAACCTGCCTGTTGCCTACCTGTGAATATGGCCTGCATGTTGCCAACCTGTGAATATGACCTGCATCTTGCCAACCTGTGAATATGACCAGCCTATTGACTACCTGTGAATATGACCTACATGTTCCCTACCTGTGAATATAGCCTGCCTGTTGCCTACCTGTGAATATGACCAGCCTGTACCTGTGAATATGACCTGCCTGTAGCCTAACAGTGAATATGACCTGCATGTTGCTTAGCTGTGAATATGACCTGCATGTTGCCTAGCTGTGAATATGACCTGCCTATTGCCTACCTGTGAATATGACCAGCCTGTTGCCTACCTGTGAATATGACCTGCCTGTTGCCTACCTGTGAATATGACCAGCCTGTTACCTACCTGTGAATATGAGCAGCCTGCTGCCTAGCTGTGAATATGACCTGCCTGTTGCCTACCTGTGAATATGACCTGCCTGTTGCCTACCTGTGAATATGACCTGCCTGTTGCCTACCTGTGAATATGACCTGCCTTTTGCCTACCTGTGAATATGACCTGCCTGTTGCCTACCTGTGAATATGACCTGCCTGTTGCCTACCTGTGAATATGACCTGCCTGTTGCCTACCTGTGAATATGACCTGCCTGTTGCCTACCAGTGAATATGACCTGCCTGTTGCCTACCTGTGAATATGACCTGCCTTTTGCCTACCTGTGAATATGACCTGCCTTTTGCCTACCAGGGAATATGACCTGCCTGTTGCCTACCTGTGAATATGACCAGCCTGTTGCCTAGCTGTGAATATGACCTGCCTGTTGCCTAGTTGTGAATATGACCAGCCAGTTGCCTTCCTGTGAATATGACCTGCCTGTTGCCTAGCTGTGAATATGACCTGCCTGTTGCTTAGCTGTGAATATGACCTGCCTGTTGCCTAGTTGTGAATATGACCTGCCTGTTGCCTACCTGTGAATATGACCTGCCTGTTGCCTAACAGTGAATATGACCTGCCTGTTGCCTACCTGTGAATATGACCTGCCTGTTGCTTACCTGTGAATTTGACCTGCCTGTTGCCTACCAGTGAATATGACCTGCCTGTTGCCTACCTGTGAATATGACTTGCCTGTTGCCTACCTGTGAATATGACCTGCATGTTGTCTACCTGTAAATATGACCTGCCTGTTGCCTACCTGTGAATATGACCTGCCTGTTGCCTACCAGTGAATATGACCTGCCTGTTGCCTACCTGTGAATTTGACCTGCATGTTGCCTAGCTGTGAATATGACCTGCCTGTTGCCTATCAGTGAATATGGCCTGCCTGTTGCCTACCTGTGAATATGACCTGCCTGTTGCCTACCAGTGAATATGACCTGCATGTTGCCTAGCTGTGAATATGACCTGCATGTTGCCTACCTGTGAATATGACCTGCCTGTTGCCTACCTGTGAATATGACCTGCCTGTTGCCTACCTGTGAATATGACCTGCATGTTGCCTAGCTGTGAATATGACCTGCCTGTTGCCTACCTGTGAATATGACCTGCCTGTTGCCTACCTGTGAATATGACCTGCCTGTTGCCTAGCTGTGAATATGACCTGCATGTTGCTTAGCTGTGAATATGACCTGCCTGTGGCCTACCTGTGAATATGACCTGCCTGTTGCCTACCTGTGAATATGACCTGCTTGTTGCCTAGCTGTGAATATGACCTGCCTGTTGCCTACCAGTGAATATGATCTGCCTGTTGCCTACCTGTGAATATGACCTGCCTGTTGCCTAGCTTTGAATATGACCTGCCTGTTGCCTAGCTGTGAATATGACCTGCCTGTTGCCTAGCTGTGAATATGACCTGCCTGTTGCCTAGCTGTGAATATGACCTGCCTGTTGCCTAGCTGTGAATATGACCTGCATGTTGCTTAGCTGTGAATATGACCTGCCTGTTGCCTAGCTGTGAATATGACCTGCCTGTTGCCTAGCTGTGAATATGACCTGCTGCAATTGAAAATGTGAGGTGTTTGACCTCATTTGTTTTCCAAGCTCCTGTTTTTTGTTTGCATCTGTAATTTGCTGAGCTATAAAACTGCCTCTCATTTTTACTGTTATATTTACTGTGCACCTGATAAACAATGTCATTTCTCTGGGTTGTGAATTGTTTTTTTACAATATACGTGCACAATAAAATACAAATGATGTAATTTAAAAGATTTGTATATTTTATAGAAATGTATGAGTCACAGTTCTACACAAGTGACCCTTAAAAACAAGTTTATTATGTGTAAATTAAATAAAATAAATTCAAAATAATAAATCTACTTCAATTGATCAAATGAATAAGCTGAAGGTGACAGATGACTAAGCTGAAGGTGACAGATAATACAAAGCTTTACTTTATCAGTCTGCATCTTACATATAAAATATACTATGACCCCTGTCCTTTATTAAAACCCTATACATATTTTCATTAGTAGATTCATTTAAATAAAGTGTTTAAAGGGATAGTCTAGTCAAAACTAAACTTTTATGAGAATGCAATTTTAAGCAACTTCCTAATTTACTTCTATTATCAAATTATCTTCGTTCTGTTGCTATCTTTTTTGAAAAAGCAAGAATGTGAACTAAGGAGCTGGCCCGTGTTTGGTTCAGCACCTGGGTAGTATTTGCTGAATGGTGTTTAAATGTAGTCACCAATAAGCAAGCGCTACCCAGGTGCTGAACCAAAAATGAGCCGGCTCCTTAGTTTATAGTCTATTTTTTTTCAAATAAAGATACCAAGGGAATAAAGAACATTTTACAATAGTAAAGTAAAAAGTAAATTAGAAAGTTGTTTAAAATTGCATGCTCTATCTGAATCATCAAACAATCCAAAGTCCAGCACCCTTAAATGCTCAATGCACGCTGCAGGGTTCCTGCAAACCCCAAAATAGATACAAACAGAGAATGCAGCAGCATAGGTATTTTACCAATTTTATTTTGGCACAGACAAATAAAATTGGTAAAATACCTATGCTGCTGCATTCTCTGTTTGTATCTATCTGAATCATGAAAGTTTAATTTGGACTTTACTGTCCCTTTAAAGGGAAGGAGACATCCTTATAGACATGGAGTTGTGAAAGAGAAAATTGAATTCAAATAAATAGATTACAAGGAAGATAAAACTAGCCAGAATTCATTTTTCAAATTTTAATCTACGCACATCTGTTCCTTTAAATCCATTGTTTTGTGTCTGATGTTTGTTTGTTCCTTGGTGCAATTATCTATTTGATTTCTTAGAAGAGCTGTAACAGATAAATGCCAGTAAATCATGTTGGTGCTAGTAGTTAACACTTCCTTGATTCCAGTGCACAAAACTTGTAAATATTTCTTGGTATTCAGTCACGATGTTTTAGCAGAGAGATCAGAATGTTAGGTGTAAAGATCTTTTGTTAGAATATTGTATTACTGCACTATTGATTGCATAGAACTATGCAACTCCTACAAATACGTTAAACACATAGTTAAAGTCAGATATAGAAAAATGCATTACTAGGATCTGAACACTGAACACATCTGGTGAGACAATAACAGGAAGCATACTGTATGTGTATAGCCACAAATGACTAGCTATTGTTGTTGCTTCTGAGCCTACCTAGTTTTGCTTTTTAACAAAGGATACTAAAAGAACAAAGCAAATTTGATAGTAAGTATAAATTAAATTCTCTTAAAATCCCAAGAAGTTTAATTTTGACTTTCATGTCCCTATCAATATCTCTTTAAAGTAAGGTTAGGAATTGTGGTTAGGGTTAACCCTTTGGTTGCCATAGAGGTCTGCAACACATTGCAAGACTTAAAAGGGGAGTGAGAGCGCTTACTAGTTAAACGCTAGTTTCAGCTATACTTTATATTATTTAAAGGAACAAACACGTAAAAGAATAATAAGCAGCTAATTGGCCCATACCCGTTTTGGGGTGGTTCTGGGAGCCTATGCCTTTTTTTTTAAATGAGCAAGGAGCTCATTACAAAAGGCAGGGGTCTTACAGTAAACACAATAAAGTTCTTTAGCTTTTTGTAATGCTTCATTATTCAATGCACACTATTGTTTGTCTCTTTTTAAAAAATCCTATTATAACTTTCTTTTGTATTAAATATTTATTTTGATATTTTTCAGTAAACTTTATTTAAACAAACACCACAAAAAGTATTTTTTTTAATAAAAGATGAGTACCTTTGGCTCCACATGTCTACTCTTAAAGTGCACACAAATAAGTGTAACAAACAGTCTTTTTCACTGGAACATGAATAACAATGCCAGTGTATCTTATTCTATAGAAGACAGTGTCTTTATCTTATTTAAAGGAACACTGAACCCACATTTTTTCTTTCATGATTCAGATAGAGCATGCAATTTTAAAGGGACAGTCTACTCCAGAATTGTTATTGTTTTAAAAGATAGATAATCCCTTTATTACCCATTCCCTAGTTTTGCATAACCAACACAGTTATATTTATATATTTTTTACCTCTGTGATTATCTTGTATCTAAGCCTCTGCAGACTGCCCCTTTATTTCAGTTCTTTGGCAGACTTGCAGTTTAGCCAATCAGTGATGGCTCCCAGGTAACTTCACGTGCACGAGCACAGTGTTATCTATATGAAAAACATGAACTAACACCCTCTAGTGGGGAAAAACCTGTTAAAATGCATTCTTAAGAGGCGGCCTTCAAGGTCTAAGAAATTAGCATATGAACCTCCTAGGTTAAGCTTTCAACTAAGAATACCAAGAGAACAAAGAAAAATTGGTGATAAAAGTAAATTGGAAAATTGTTTAAAATTACATGCCCTATCTGAATCATGAAAGTTTTTTTTGGACTAGACTGTCCCTTTAAGCAACTTTCTAATTTACTCCTATTATCAATTTTTCTTTGTTCTCTTGCTAAATTTATTTGAAAAAGAAGGCATCTAAGCTATTTGTTTGATAGAAGTAAATTAGAAAGTTGCTTAAAATGACATGCTCTATCTGAATCATGAAATAATTTTGGCTAAGTATCCCTTTCAGCAACTGTTTCAGCCAACTTGTGGGCTAAAGGTAATATAGTAAAGTTTTTGTGATGTCAGGTGCCATCATTTGTCCTGCGTATGTGTTCAGGTGTGGTGTTGTTTTTAACATACTGAAGCATCGCTGGTGCATTCTGAGATACCAAAAGCAAACTGCACAAATAAAGGAAGCTATGCACCTTTAGAAAGATATTTAAATGCAAAGGATAACAAATCTCTGTCCTATCTGAATTTTAGTTGCTTCTTAAAGGGACATTATGATGTAAAATTTATTTTCTAATTTGTAAGACAATGTCATTTTTGTATTAACCTATATTACTATGTGTTAACCCCTGCCAGGGGTTTAAAGACATATGTAAATTCCTACTTGTGAGACTCAAGTTTTACAGCTCCTGAGCAAATCGCTATAGCCATGACTCCCTCTTTTGATTGGCTCACTGGCAATTACCTGCTCAGGAACTTCAATGGTTGTGGCTTCCAAGTAGGACTATACATTTGCTGGGGGTTGCTGGGGGAGGGGGTTACACACATAATTAACTAGGATTGGTAATGCAAGCATGACATGCTTAAATGCATTGGGGCGTGTTATTTTTGCACCAGAGTGCTCTTTTAAGAGGTGCAACCCCTTTGGAAACATGAATAAAATGTTCTAGACAGTTTTTCTTACCTAAGTTTCTGAAGATCTGGTTCACTAGTCGAGGCAGCAGAAATTGAAACTGGAATTCTAAGTTGAACCCGTGGCCTTCTCTCAGAAAAGCACCTTCGAACAAAAGGTTGAGGGTTGGCTGCACTCATTGCAACTCTTCTATGTTGGTCATCATACTGATGGTTAGAAAAGCTGCTTCTCAGTATGGGGCCTTTAATTTGATTAGATGCTACTTCTGTTTTTGAGGTGCTTGGTGGAGATGGTAACTTAGCTTCAAACAAGGAAGTTGATGACGGGCAAAATATTGATTGTGCATTGCCAATCATTTTGGATGAAGACTGTTGTTCATCAGAGCTATGCCTTAATCCCTTTTGTGAAAATGATGGAGAAAGAGGTGGAGAAGGGGTGCAGTGAGAGGGAGGACTAGGTTCCCTACGACTGCTTGGTGGACTGGGAAGTCTACGTTGATTTGGAGGACTTTGCTGTCTTCGTACTTGTGGAGGGCTGGATAGCTTTTGTTGAGATGGAGGGCTGGGCAGTTTCCGTTGCAATGGAGGGCTAGGTGCCTTTCGTTGAGGTGGAGGGCTGGGCACCTTTTGTTGAGCTGGAGGGCTAGACACATTTCTTTGAGATGGTGGGCTAGACACCTTCCTCTGAGATAGTGGGCTAGACACCATCCTCGGAGAAGGGGGACTAGGCACGTTTCGTTGAGATGGGGGACTAGGTAACTTACGTTGCGAAGGGGGGCTCTGCATTTTTGATCCTACAGGACTGATGTTATTCTGTAGCGATGGAGGACTTGGTTGTACATGTGAGTGGCTTTTAAATATAGCTCTGGGTACTGGTGGGCTTGTAAGTTTTCCTTCACATGGTGGAGATGGAGCTGTTGCCCTTGTTGGGGAGATCCTTCTAACTACTGGTTCAGTCTTCACACTCTTTTGTATTGTAGAATAGCATTGTTTTTGTTTAATCAAAGTTGGTCCATTAGTGCATGGATCTGTAATCTCTCCATCATTACTTGACTTAATCAATTCACCAGGATTCTGAAGGGGGATTATTTTGTGTGACTGTTTGTATAAATGTGCAGCCTGCTCTATTTCATGTCTTTTTTGCATTTCAGTACCCCTATCTTTTTCCGTTTGTGTTGCAAGTTGCTGAACTGCTCCCAAAGAACATTTTCTTAGTGGGAAACTGTTAATCTGGTTTTTGAAAGCCTTCTCAGTTGAAAAGTATGCATCAGTACCATTTTTATTTGGTAATAGGTCTATTGCAGTGATTGTGCCTTTCATTTTTTGAGAAGTTGTTTTTTTCTTTATAGCTCCAGGTTCTAAGTTGATACTTTGATACATATGATGCTTTAAATAATCAGATTTGAGTACATTAAATGAATCATCCATAAGTATTTCAAGAGGAGGAGGAGGCAAGTTTTCTATGTCATCAGCCCCTATGTCATTTGGATCAGATTTGATGACATCTGAATATAGGTCAGAAGGAAAACTAGTGAAAGACTTACTTAGGCATGTGTTTAAATCATCAGAAGGCAACTCGTTTGTGGGTAAAAGAGAGTGTTTGTGATTTAGAGGTTGT
Organism: Bombina bombina; assembly: GCF_027579735.1. Classification (NCBI taxonomy): domain Eukaryota; kingdom Metazoa; phylum Chordata; class Amphibia; order Anura; family Bombinatoridae; genus Bombina; species Bombina bombina. The sequence goes on from NW_026513065.1 coordinate 86,049, forward strand.
AATCCTCGGTAGGCAGAAATAGTAGGAGGAAGAACAGGTACACCAAACTTATGAATACATCTTAGTGGCCCTAATGATCTTTGTTTTATGGAATTGTCTCCCGGGCTAAATGTTTCAATTAGCTTTCTAACAGATTGACGAGGGGACATGCTCATACTCTCTGGTTTTCGTTCAACAGAAGGAACATTTTGTTCAGTTTGAGCACTTTGTTTTTGTAAGAACGTATCCAGCACAACACATGAATTGTTATCTAAGTTATTTTCTATACTCTGATCTGATGTTGTTAAGATTACTCTTTCCTGGCTTGGCAAAATATTAAAACATTTGTCAAGACATGCTTTAAGTTTGTTGGTAGAAGAACTTAGTGCAATATTGTCATTTCTGTGGTTAAATGATTTAATATTGGCATTTGTTTGCATTTCTTTGTTTTTATTTCCGTTGGACAAATGTAATTGTTCCAGCTTTTTAGTGAGCTCTTTTTGAGTCCTTTGAAGTTCTAAAAGAGTGGGATCCTCTGCTTGACTTTTGAGTGATTCTACTGATCTAGATCGTCTATGTTTAGATGTTTTTCTTCTGCGTGCACTTGCAGAGCTAGGCCTTATTAAGGCCAATGTCTCACCTTCTTCTCTAATCCACATTTGGTTATTTAATTTCTCAGGAACAAATTTGATTTTTTCACTGATTGCCTCTTTCATTTTTAATGACATTTCCTCATTTTCAGGATTTTCTAACCATTTTGATGAAAGTTTATAAGTACCTGTTCCTGCTGGAGAAGTCATAGGTCTTTGAGGCATTCTAATTTGATCCGATAAACTTGTGTTGTCCTCACTTTCATCAGAACTATCATCATTGCCCGCTGTGTCTTCTGTTTCTTGGCCATTAATGCTGTCTTGCTCAAGAGTTGTACTGGACCCAAGAGAGTTGATGGAAATATTATCTCCTATGCTGGATCTTTTTTTAACATTTAAAGGGGTATGTTTATTTTTTGATGAATAATTAAAACTTTCATTTTTGTTCAGATTTGCATCAGTGAGTTCAGCCATCTTGTTTCCAGTGATTGACTCATGTTGAGAGATTATTTCTGGATTTCTCCCCAAACTCTCTGAATCACTTCTTTTTCGTAAATGTTTGCTTATGGATCTAGATTCTTTAATAGATTCATTGTCAACTCCAATACCACTGTCCTCAGAATAAAGAGTCACATCATTTGGATAGATCTGTGGAGGGCCAACAGCTGATGTCTCCAACAATTTTATAGTCCTAAGAAGACGTTCATCATAGAGTTGCTTAACTTTAAATTTTTCTTGAAGGGTAATGGAAGCTGATTGTAAATAGTTACAGGTTTCTTGCAAAGTATTTGAAGTTAATGTGGAGACTGTACAATTTATTGTTTGCATTTTGTTAACTGTGTACTGCAGCAGTTGTTGCAGTAGATCTGGCTGTTCCGTAGGATTTCCTTTTCCAAGAGGCCAAGCAAGATTGTTTCCTACTTCTTTTAAAAGTTTTTCCCCATCCTCTGCAATTTCTTCCAAACACTGGTTGATCTCTTCAAATCTCAGAGTCATGAAGCTCACCATCTGCTGCATTATAAGCTGTGTTTCAGAAGCTTGATTTGCCATAGAAATGATAGCTTCATATTTGGATAAATTAGGATTTAGGTAAGCATAGGCATTCTGATGAGCCTTAACAAGAAGCTCAGGAAAATCCACCTTTTTTTCTGTCTCAGGAAAGAGTAAATCTTTATCTCTTGACTTGACACGCCGACTTTGTTTGTGGCTTCTTTGACTCTTTGATTTTTTGCCTTTCCTTCTATTACTCTCCTGTACAATTTCATCTCCAATGTCTTGTTCAGATCCTGTTGAACTCTGCTTCCTTGCATATGTCCTTTCTGTTTTGCCTTTTTGGTAACTTAACTTTACCATAGCTTCATCCACGGTTTCTTTTTTCCATTGTTCCTGTAGCATCAATGTATTTTTATCCATCCTATCCTTACAACCATCCTTCTCCAAGTTGGATATTCTTTGCCCATTTTCTAGACTTATTCCAGAGTTGAGTTCACCATCAGCATCATAAAAGTTTGAGTCATTTTTACCCAAAGTGTTTGTAAATCCATTATTATCCAAGCTAGAGGTAGGGATGGGTCCATTTTTCTTTAATGGTATTGATGTATTTTTTACAATACTATGAATAATACCACTATGCGAAGGTGTGCACCCCATCCTGTTATAAAGAATCACTGTAAGGCTGTTAATCCTTATTTGTTTGTTGCTCTATTGAGACTTGTATTTCCATATGATTCTTCATTTTTCCCACAGTCCTCCACCAACAATATATATTTTTACTTCATGACCACAGCTTCAAAATAAGTTAGTATAAATGTTTCGCTTTTTAGCAGCCCCAGCTCAGCATGTCAGTCCCAGGCAACACAGAAGATTTGTTGGAGTCTTTCCTTGGAATTGACAGATGTCAGGTACAAATAGGATTAAAAGATTATTAGATTAACTCTTCTTTGCCCAGTGAACAGCAATGCTTTATTTGTGGAAATATCCTTACACTTTACCATACAGACTAACACTTTTTGCTAAATGCAATAAATCTTTTGATTCAAAATTAGATTTACTTTCTTAAGAAATATCCCTTGTCCCTCAATTGAATATGGTTATGGTTACCTTAGAGAATAAATGAAAATATTTCTAAACATTTAAATAACTACTAATACATGTTTACGCTGCAAATCAAGCCACTAAATATCTATTTTAATATTATTATGAATCTGATACATAATGCTGGGCAATGACACAGGTTTTTGGTAAAAAAAGAAATACGGATGTAGTTATACAGGAAGGGGAGGGGCATACTCTGAAGACCTTGATAAAACAAAGACAACTCTACAATAGAAAAATAACGTGATTTTTTAAACTATTTTGCTTTGATAGTATCTTATTCTAATCATTGTAACATAAATAATAATGTGGCTATTATAATCCAAGTAGCTTGAGTGCTGACCACAAATGCTCTAGTCCAAGCAACACTTTATTGCTTACATGCTAAGCACAAGTCTTATGCATTTGCCTAGTCTCCTATTTACAAAGACATTAAATACTTCAAGATAGTAATATAAATTGTAATGTAGTAAAACAACTTTGCAATATACTTTCATTATTTATTTTGTTCTCCTTTGTTGCAATTTAATATTGAATATTGCAGACTTAGCAATTCCTGTTAAACATGGAAGTGCAGACACAGCTGTATTCTACACAGTAATTGGTTGCACACTCTAGTAAGCCATTTATAACCATTTCTAATTGGCCTCAGCAGAAAAGGTAACCTAAGTTACAATATGGCGACGCCCACTGATCTATGGACATTAATTTTACAATACTTTGTTACAATATTTAGACAACTAATATGTTTTTTAAAAATACATGTACAACTTATTCTAAAGGTAATCTTTGCTCTGAATACACCATTCAAGCAATGATTTATTTATTACCAGATTATGAGTGGAGCACAAAATTGTGCTTAAGCGAGCACGATATTTGCACTCCACTCAGTAATACCGGTGCATGCAAATGTGCACTGATATTACTAGTTGAGCGCAATACGGACGTGACCTCACGTTCACATTGAAGGAAGCTTTGCACTCACGAAAGCTCACTTCCATAGGCCCCAATGGGAGCCTCGTTCTCATGCCGTGAGATACGGCAGAGAACCTAGAGCAGTGAAGGGGTAAGGTTAAATATATATATGCATATGAATATATACATAAATATATATATATATATATATATATATATCACTGGGGGATTGCACTCCAAGCAAATGAACAATCCAGTGCCCTGGGTGCAGCAAACAAACAAACAGGCATATGGAAAGAAGGGCACTCCAAGGGATCCTTAAACAGGCACTTTTATTTAGTGAACGTTTTCGGACATATTATAGTCCTTCCTCAGACCAAAAAGTGTGTATATATATATATATATATATATATTTATATATGTGTGTGTGTTTATATTTGTATATAGACATATTGACACATGTATATAAGCACATACATATATATTTACAGTTTTAACACAGTCCCCATAGACTGCAATGAAAGGCACTTTTCAGTGCCATTGCTTTTTTTCTAACACCCCACATCCGCACACTTTGACCCCTTAAAACTGCTTTGTTCTATATAAATATTTTTTTATTTTATTAAAGGGACAGTCAACACCAGAATTTTTGTTGTTTAAAAAGAAAGATAATCCCTTTATTACCCATTCCCCAGTTTTGCATATCCAACACAGTTATAATAATACACGTTTTACCTCTGTAATTATCTTGTATCTAAGCCTCTGCTGACTGCCCCCTTATTTCAGTTATTTTGACAGACATGCAGTTTAGCAAATCAGTGCTCACTCCTAGGTCACTTTACGTGCATGAGCTCAATGTTATCTATATGAAACATGTGAATTAATGCCCTCTAGTTGACAAAATGTATTCAGATTAGAGGCAGTCTTCAAGGTCTAAGAAATTAGCATATGAACCTCCTAGGTTTAACTTTCAACTAAGAATACCAAGAGAACAAAGCAAAATTGGTGATAAAAGTAAATTGGGAAGTTGTTGGACTTGACTGTCCCTTTAAGGATATACACACTTTATTTTTAAATTTAACCAGGGGTCTGACCTCTGGTTAATTTTCTGAGTTTTAATTGCTACCACAAGCTCGCGGAAGCATTAACCAGCCACTTATGTTTAGTGTTTAATGTCCCTTTAACACCAGCACGCCACAGGCTTTTCTATGAGGATGCATAGTCCTTAGGCAATGGTAACCTAAAATCAAAGGCTACTGAATTACACAATAAACTAAATAAAAGAAAAAATGTTATTGTATTACCAGTGCTCTGAAGTTAATGAAGATATTCATATACATGTAATCTAGTGTGACCAGATCTGAGGCGAAACAAGGGACACATCAGCATTAATACGCAACATACTCAAAAAGAAAGGGATGAATTATTAGACAAGGTTTTGGTTGTAGCATTTCAAACCATTTATTAAAGTAAACAATGCATGAAACTAATAGCTGACATCATTATAAGTTATAACAGTTGCAGCTATTAGTTTCACGCATTATTTACTTTAATAAATGGTTTGAAATGCTAAAACCAAAACCCAGTCTAATATAACTGTTTTTAATTTACAACTTTTCATGTAGCATTACTGAATACATACAGATAACAATATATATCAGGCATAATCAGCTGTAATTCCTACCAGTCTTAAATGGTGACTTAAATAGGTTAGGCAGAAGACTCCATTTATATACTTTAGGGTCTTTCTATTTTATATTTTGAAAGCTGTTTCTTCTACCTCTCACAAACACGCTCACACATTTGGTAAAATAAATATAATATTCACCACAGGTATCACTTTATAATGAAGCAGATTAGAAGTTATGAAAGGGACATTGTACACTAGATTTTTCTTCCCATAAATGTTTTGTAGATACTCCATATATATTGCCAATCTGGTATTGTTTTTGTAACAATGTATAGTTTTGCTTATTTTTTAATAACATTGTGCTGACTCCTAACCAAGCCCCAACGTTTTAGATGTAGACCCAGGTCTACAGATTACTGTTTGTGTAATCAGTATTTGTGTATTTGTGTCATGTGTAAGGAGGGGGGTCTGCTCTTTCTGCTTCCCCAGCCCCTTTCAGTGGTAGTCCCAGACTAACCTCATCAACAGGGCTAAACTGGCAGCTTCTAAGTAAGTTTAAAAAAAATAAAAAAAATTACTGGATTTTTATATCAGTATCTGTGCATATTCTTCTTAATAGTAGTGTCTGTTACATTCAGTTATATGAAAATTGATGTATACTGTCCCTTTAACCATAAACTCTCTCTGCTTTTCAACTCTCTCTCTCTCTGATGTTCTCTAGTGTTCAGTTACTCTCTCTGCAGATCAGCAGTGCCGGATTAGCCCTCAGTTTAAAGGGACAGTAAACTCCTTGTAATTACAAGGCATTTCAGTTGCGTTGCCATAGAAAAACATATCAGCAAAATCTTAATGTTTTCAATGCAAATTAACATCCTTTTTACTGTAATTATTTTTCAATAACTCCACCCACCATTTGCCTAATTTGGAGGAGCCAATCTGGACTTTAGTCTGCAGGTAACAAGGCTAGTCTGCAGGTAACAGGGCTAGTCTGCAGGTAACAGGGCTAGTCTGCAAGTAACAAGGCTAGTCTGCAGGTATCAGGGCTAGTCTGCAGGTAACAGGGCTAGTCTGCAGATAACAGGACTAGTCTGCAGGTAACAAGGCTAGTCTGCAGGTAACAAGGCTAGTCTGCAGATAACAGGGCTAGTCTGCAGATAACAGGACTAGTCTGCAGGTAACAAGGCTAGTCTGCAGGTAACAAGGCTAGTCTGCAGATAACAGGACTAGTCTGCAGGTAACAAGGCTAGTCTGCAGATAACAGGGCTAGTCTGCAGGTAACAGGGCTAGCCTGCAGGTAACAAAGCTAGTCTGCAGTTAACAGGGCTAGTCTGCAGGTAACAAGGCTAGTCTGCAGGTAACAGGGCTAGTCTGCAGGTAACAAGTCTTATCTGCAGGTAACAAGGCTAGTCTGCAGGTAACAGGGCTAGTCTGCAGGTAACAGGGCTAGTCTAAAAGTAACAAGGCTTGTCTGCAGGTAACAAGGCTTGTATGCAGGTAACTTGGCTAGTATGCAGATAACAATGCTTATCTGCAGGTAACAAGGCTAGTCTGCAGGTAACAAGGCTTATATGCAGGTAACAAGGCTAGTCTGCAGGTAACAGGGCTAGTCTGCAGGCAACAAGGCTAGTCTGCAGGTAACAGGGTTAGTCTGCAGGCAACAAGGCTAGTCTGCAGGTAACAGGGCTAGTCTGCAAGTAACAAGGCTAGTCTGCAGGTAACAGGGCTAGTCTGCAGGTAACAATGCTAGTCTGCAGGTAACAGGGCTAGCCTGCAGGTAACAAAGCTAGTCTGCAGGTAACAGGGCTAGTCTGCAGGTAACAAGGCTTGTCTGCAGGTAACAAGGCTAGTCTGCAGGTAACAGGGCTAGTCTGCAGGTAACAAAGCGAGTCTGCAGGTAACAAGACTAGTCTGCAGATAACAAAGCTAGTCTGCAGGTAACAAAGCTAGTCTGCAGGTAACAGGGCTAGTCTGCAGGTAACAAAGCTAGTCTGCAGGTAACAGGGCTAGTCTGCAGATAACAGGACTAGTCTGCAGGTAACAAGGCTAGTCTGCAGGTAACAAGGCTAGTCTGCAGATAACAGGGCTAGTCTGCAGGTAACTTGGCTAGTCTGCAGGTAACAGGGTTAGTCTGCAGGTAACAAGGCTAGTCTGCAGGTAACAGGGCTAGTCTGCAGGTAACAAGGCTTGTCTGCAGGTAACAAGGCTAGTCTGCAGGTAACAGGGCTAGTCTGCAGGTAACAAAGCTAGTCTGCAGGTAACAAGACTAGTCTGCAGGTAACAAAGCTAGTCTGCAGGTAACAAAGCTAGTCTGCCGGTAACTTGGCTAGTCTGCAGGTAACAAGGCTAGTCTGCAGGTAACAGGGCTAGTCTGCAGGTAACAAGGCTAGTCTGCAGGTAACAAGGCTAGTCTGCAGATAACAGGGCTAGTCTGCAGATAACAGGACTAGTCTGCAGGTAACAAGGCTAGTCTGCAGGTAACAGGGCTAGTCTGCAGGTAACAAGGCTAGTCTGCAGGTAACAGGGCTAGTCTGTATGTAACAAAGCTAGTCTGCAGTTAACAGGGCTAGTCTGCAGTTAACAAGGCTAGTCTGCAGGTAACAGGGCTAGTCTGCAGGTAACAAGTCTTATCTGCAGGTAACAAGGCTAGTCTGCAGGTAACAGGGCTAATCTGCAGGTAACAGGGCTAGTCTACAAGTAACAAGGCTTGTCTGCAGGTAACAAGGCTTGTATGCAGGTAACTTGGCTAGTATGCAGATAACAAGGCTTATCTGCAGGTAACAAGGCTAGTCTGCAGGTAACAGGGCTAGTCTGCAGGTAACAAGGCTTCTATGCAGGTAACAGGGCTAGTCTGCAGGTAACAAGGCTTATCTGTAGGTAACAAGGCTAGTCTGCAGGTAACAGGGCTAGTCTGCAGGCAACAAGGCTAGTCTGCAGGTAACAGGGTTAGTCTGCAGGCAACAAGGCTAGTCTGCAGGTAACAGGGCTAGTCTGCAGGTAACAAGGCTAGTCTGCAGGTAACAGGGCTAGTCTGCAGGTAACAAGGCTAGTCTGCAGGTAACAGGGCTAGCCTGCAGGTAACAAAGCTAGTCTGCAGGTAACAGGGCTAGTCTGCAGGTAACAATGCTTGTCTGCAGGTAACAAGGCTAGTCTGCAGGTAACAGGGCTAGTCTGCAGGTAACAAAGCGAGTCTGCAGGTAACAAGACTAGTCTGCAGATAACAAAGCTAGTCTGCAGGTAACAAAGCTAGTCTGCAGGTAACAGGGCTAGTCTGCAGGTAACAAAGCTAGTCTGCAGGTAACAAAGCTAGTCTGCAGGTAACAGGGCTAGTATGCAGATAACAGGGCTAGTCTGCAGGTAACTTGGCTAGTCTGCAGGTAACAGGGCTAGTCTGCAGGTAACAAAGCTAGTCTGCAGGTAACAAGGCTAGTCTGCAGATAACAGGGCTAGTCTGCAGGTAACTTGGCTAGTCTGCAGGTAACAGGGCTAGTCTGCAGGTAACAGGGCTAGTCTGCAGGTAACAAGGCTTGTCTGCAGGTAACAAGGCTAGTCTGCAGGTAACAGGGCTAGTCTGCAGGTAACAAAGCTAGTCTGCAGGTAACAAGACTAGTCTGCAGGTAACAAAGCTAGTCTGCAGGTAACAAAGCTAGTCTGCAGGTAACTTGGCTAGTCTGCAGGTAACAAGGCTAGTCTGCAGGTAACAGGGCTAGTCTGCAGGTAACAAGGCTAGTCTGCAGGTAACAGGGCTAGTCTGCAGGTAACAGGGCTAGTCTGCAGATAACAGGACTAGTCTGCAGGTAACAAGGCTAGTCTGCAGGTAACAAGGCTAGTCTGCAGATAACAGGGCTAGTCTGCAGATAACAGGACTAGTCTGCAGGTAACAAGGCTAGTCTGCAGGTAACAAGGCTAGTCTGCAGGTAACAGGGCTAGTCTGCAGATAACAGGACTAGTCTGCAGGTAACAAGGCTAGTCTGCAGGTAACAGGGCTAGTCTGCAGGTAACAAGGCTAGTCTGCAGGTAACAGGGCTAGTCTGCAGGTAACAAAGCTAGTCTGCAGTTAACAGGGCTAGTCTGCAGGTAACAAGGCTAGTCTGCAGGTAACAGGGCTAGTCTGCAGGTAACAAGTCTTATCTGCAGGTAACAAGGCTAGTCTGCAGGTAACAGGGCTAATCTGCAGGTAACAGGGCTAGTCTACAAGTAACAAGGCTTGTCTGCAGGTAACAAGGCTTGTATGCAGGTAACTTGGCTAGTATGCAGATAACAAGGCTTATCTGCAGGTAACAAGGCTAGTCTGCAGGTAACAGGGCTAGTCTGCAGGTAACAAGGCTTATATGCAGGTAACAGGGCTAGTCTGCAGGTAACAAGGCTTATCTGTAGGTAACAAGGCTAGTCTGCAGGTAACAGGGCTAGTCTGCAGGCAACAAGGCTAGTCTGCAGGTAACAGGGTGTTAGGTAATATGGAGGAAATATTCCTTATATAGTGGATCACAACTGCAGTCCCTGTAATAATTAGAAGAGGAGGGTTGGTTTTAAGTAGACCCCTGTTATCTTGTTACAGGAGTAGATGTTGGAAGTGTATAAGGTCTGAAGTAACCAGAGGAGGAACGATAATGTATTCACCGGCAGCACTAACAGGACAGGTGTTGCCTGATATAGTAAACAGAGAGCAGAGAATAATGTTGTAGTTCTGTGAATGAGCTGTACAATAAAGTTCCTTTAGTTGTTAGTAAAAGTTCTTACTGTGTGTAATACAAGTTGCAAGGCAGTAACTTGAGAGTTGTAGCAGGAGAAAGCTGATTCACTCTGCAGGGAGAAGTGCTTCGTAGCTGCAGCAGCAGCGGCTGTGAGGGTGTGTGCGAACTGTCCAATCAGGAGGCTGGTAAAGCTGACAGGCAGAGTGGACGCTGAGCACACAGAGGAGACAAACAATTCAGGAGCGGTAAAAGTTTGTAAACGGCTGGAACTGAGAAGCGGTATGTAAAAGTTCAGTGCAGTGGTTACACAGCCTTAATCCGGTAGTTTAAGTGGAAGATCCGGTATTCAGGTTAACAGAGGTAGTAGCTGCAAAGTCCGTAACCTGAAAGGTGCTTGCTTGGTTGTTTTGAAAGGCACAACTCGTTGTGCAGGTAGATTATTCCTGAATAGTAAGTTTTTAGCTTTAGCCAGGAGAAATAGTATCTGTGTCAAGGCGACTTAGTCAGTAACACAAACGCATTAATTGGCAGGTGGAAGGGGGAGGAGTAGCCTTATATAGGATATGCTTAAAGGTACATACTGACTAACAAGTATCTGACAGATCCCCCCGTCAAAAGTGCTGCACTGCAGCACTAGCATGTGGTTTATCCGGGTTATCTCTATGGAATCGGGCGATGAGGCGAGAGGCATTAACATTCGAGACAGGCTCCCAAGAATCCTCATCGGAGGTATAACCCTTCCACCTGATTAGGTATTGCAACTGTCCACGATGTAGTCTTGAATTTATGATAGAAGAGATTTCATATACATTCTCGTCAACAACTACTGGAGAAGATAATTGACTCGACGTCTGTTGTCTGGTAATGAGATAGGGTTTTAGAAGGGAGACATGAAAGGTGGGATGTACGGGAATCTCCGGAGGGAGAGACAGAGTAACGGCATTTTCATTTATTATTATGATTATCTTATAGGGTCCTATGAATAATTGAGAGAATTTTTTAGACGGAGTCTTTAGTTTTAGGTGTTTAGTAGAAAGCCATACGCTATCACCTAATCGGTACACAGGTGGTTTACGTCTCTTGGAGTCGTAGTACTGTTTATGTTTCTGTTGAGCCAGTTGGATATTCTCCTTGAGAAATTCAACGATTTCTGATAAGTTCCTGGAAGTCTCATCTACTTTAGGAGATGTTGTATTGAGATGTGGATAGAGATGAAATGTTGGATGGTATCCGTAGTTAGCATAAAACGGAGAGCACTTTATAGAGGAGTTTAAGGTGTTATTGTATGCATATTCTGCCATGGGTATATTGTTCTCCCAATCATCCTGTTGGTGGGAGCAATAACAACGAATATATTGCTCTATCCATTGATTAACTCTCTCCGTTTGCCCATTTGTTTGTGGATGGAAAGCAGTGCTATATCGATGGTCAATCTTTAAAACGGAACAAAGGTGTCTCCAGCACTTAGACGTAAACTGCGATCCCCTGTCAGACACTATAACTGAAGGTAAACCATGAAGACGTACAACATGTTTTAAGAAGAGGGCTGCAGTCTCGGTAGCAGTGGGAAGTTTGTGATATGGGATGAAGTGGGCCATCTTAGTGAGAAGATCCACGACAACCATGATGGTGTTAAAGTGGTTGGATACGGGTAGTTCCACTATGAAATCCATGCCTACTGTGTGCCATGGTCTTTCGGGTATGGGAAGTGGCTGAAGTTTGCCAAATGGTTTAGATCTCTCTGACTTGGAGATAGCACAAATGTGACAAGACTTAATGTACGTGTCTACAGTTCGCTGAAGATTGGGCCACCAGAAGTTTCTTGATACAAGCTCACTGGTTTTCCGAATGCCAGGGTGGCCTGCAAGAGGAGAGTCATGGTGTTCTCGAAGTATCTCTTGTCTTAACGTGGGTGGTATGTAGATTTTACCATGTACATGAGTGATACCTCTGGAATCGAGATGCTGAAGGTCTTTGGATAGTGTGTTATCAGCTTGTTGGTGAGAACGTAGAGTGGAAGAAGCAAGACTTGAGATTCCCAGGAATTGCTGGGGATTTAGAATATTTGACGGCTGAGTCGAAGGAGTTGGACGCTGTAAGTGTCTTGAAAGCGAATCAGCCTTCCCATTTTTGCTTCCCGGTCGGTAGGTAATCAGAAAATTAAATCTGGTAAAGAACAGACTCCAGCGAGCTTGTCGGGCAGAGAGGGTTTTACAGGATTGGAGGTATTCAAGATTCCTATGGTCGGTATATATAAGAATCGGGAGAACTGTACCTTCCAGGAGGTGCCTCCAATTTTCCAGAGCAGATTTAATTACGAGAAGTTCCTTCTCTCTAATTGCGTAATTCTGTTCGGCAGATGTCATCAGCCTAGAATAAAAGGCTACGGGATGTATGGGTTCTGAAGGAGTTGTCCGCTGTGACAAGATAGCTCCAAGAGCATACTCAGATGCGTCAACCTCTAAAATGAACTGAAGATTCGGATCCGGGAAACGAAGAATGGGAGCAGTGGTGAAGCTATGTTTCAGAGAGCAGAAAGCTTTCTCTGATTCAGAATTCCAGTGGAAATGAGTATGTGAACCGGTGAGAATACTGAGGGGTTTTGCAATTTTGGAAAAGCCTTTGATGAATTTCCGGTAAAAATTAGCAAAACCGAGGAAACGTTGAACATCTTTCTTGTTGGAAGGTGTAGGCCAGTTGAGGATAGCGTCTATTTTGTCATTTTCCATCCTAACACCAGACGAGGAAATGTTGTATCCTAAAAAGGTTATTTCGTTGGTATGAAACGAACACTTTTCCAGTTTAGCGTATAGATGGTGGGTCCTAAGTCTGCCTAAGACCCAACGAACATGTTTTTTGTGTTCCTCTATGGAATTGGAGTATATCAGGATGTCGTCTAAATAGACAACTACGCATATGTCCAATAAGTCCCTAAAAATATCATTGATAAAGTATTGGAACGTAGCAGGGGCGTTACAAAGCCCAAATGGCATCACCAGATACTCATAAAGTCCGTATCTTGTGCGGAAGGCGGTGAGCCACTCATCCCCTTCCCTGATTCTGATCAGGTTGTAGGCACCTCTAAGGTCTAACTTGGTGTAAATGGTTGCCTTACTAAGACGTTCCACTAGTTCAGAAATCAGGGGAAGGGGGTACCTGTTCTTCTTTGTCCTCCTATTTAACTCACGGTAGTCAATTATTGGACGTAAGGAATTGTCCTTATTCTTCACGAAAAACATCCCAGCTCCCGCTGGGGAGGTGGAGGGTCGAATGAAACCCTTCTTCAGGTTTTCCTCAAGGTACCCCTTTAGGTGATCCAGTTCAGGCTGTGAAAGCGGATATATGTGTCCATAAGGAATGTTGGAACCAGGTAGCAATTCAATCGGACAGTCATATATCCGGTGTGGAGGTAGGGACTCTGCCTGCTTTTTGTCAAAGACATCATGGAAATCTTGGTATTCAAGAGGAATTGCTGGGTTGGATATATGTAAGATATTCTGTTGGGGGTAGCAGGTCTCACTACAGTATGCAGAATCCAGTTCCACTTATAGAGTCTGCCAACAGATTGATGGCTGATGTTGTTGTAACCATGATAACCCCAATACAATTGGGAACAAAGGAGAAGGTATAACATCAAAACATAAAAACTCAGTGTGCCCCTTACCTATGGTGACCTTAAGAGGAACAGTGTGGTGTGTTATAGGCCCGGAGCTCACCATGGTACCATCAATGACACGTATGGAGACAGGTACTGCTTTCACACATAAAGGGATTTTATTTTTATTTATAAGAGATGAATCAATGAAGTTTGCATATGCTCCAGAATCAATAATTGCTTCCGCTTGAAGGGCCTGGAGGTCCCACTGTATAGATAAAGGGAGAGTACAGTAAGCAACATCAACCATTTTGTTTGTGAAACAATTTCTAGTGAATGTTAACTTACTTTTCTTTTGGCGTTGGAGCAAGGGACATTCTTTTACTGGATGAGTAGGAGATGCGCAGTACATGCAGAGGTTTTTCTGCTGTCGGCGGTGTCTCTCTTCCAAAGTGAGGGGCCCTTTGGTGAAGCCGATCTCCATGGGAACAGTAGTTTCTTTTATTCCCTGGGATGTTGAAGAGAATCTTGGTGGTCCTTCTGTTTGTTGTCGTTCAGAGCGTCTTTCTCTGACCCTCCTATCGATCTGTATGGAAAGGTTCATGATACCTTCCAAAGTGTTGGGAAGTTCGATACGGGCTAACTCATCCTTCAAGGTATCAGATAATCCCAGGCGATACTGATTACGTAGAGCAACCTCACTCCATTCAGAGTCTTTGATGTAAAGCTTAAATTCTGAAAGGTATTCTTCTACAGGACGCCTGCCTTGTCTCAGAGAGCGCATCTTGGCTTCCGCAGTAAGCTGTTTTTGTGTATCTTCGTATAACAGGCTCATTTGTGTGAAGAAATCAGACAATGAGGTGAGAGTCGGATCGTTATTTTCAAATAAATTGTCAGCCCATATCCTAGCCTCACCAGCCAAAAAAGATATTACTGTCATGACCTTAAGTCTCTCTGTATGGTAAGTCCTAGGGCGCATTTGGAAAAGTAGATAACAGGCGTTCCTGAATTGCCTAAAGTATTTCCTGTCACCCGAGAATTTTTCGGGTAAGCAAACCTGAGGTTCTGGCGTGTTATCTCTTAAAGCTGCCCTCAAATTGTCATTTTGTAATTGAAGGTCTCTGAATGCCTGTGAAAGTTGATCCACACGCTGTGTGAGGTTATAGACCACATTGGGGAGATCTGCTGGATCCATAGTAGGGCCAATTAATATGTTAGGTAATATGGAGGAAATATTCCTTATATAGTGGATCACAACTGCAGTCCCTGTAATAATTAGAAGAGGAGGGTTGGTTTTAAGTAGACCCCTGTTATCTTGTTACAGGAGTAGATGTTGGAAGTGTATAAGGTCTGAAGTAACCAGAGGAGGAACGATAATGTATTCACCGGCAGCACTAACAGGACAGGTGTTGCCTGATATAGTAAGCAGAGAGCAGAGAATAATGTTGTAGTTCTGTGAATGAGCTGTACAATAAAGTTCCTTTAGTTGTTAGTAAAAGTTCTTACTGTGTGTAATACAAGTTGCAAGGCAGTAACTTGAGAGTTGTAGCAGGAGAAAGCTGATTCACTCTGCAGGGAGAAGTGCTTCGTAGCTGCAGCAGCAGCGGCTGTGAGGGTGTGTGCGAACTGTCCAATCAGGAGGCTGGTAAAGCTGACAGGCAGAGTGGACGCTGAGCACACAGAGGAGACAAACAATTCAGGAGCGGTAAAAGTTTGTAAACGGCTGGAACTGAGAAGCGGTATGTAAAAGTTCAGTGCAGTGGTTACACAGCCTTAATCCGGTAGTTTAAGTGGAAGATCCGGTATTCAGGTTAACAGAGGTAGTAGCTGCAAAGTCCGTAACCTGAAAGGTGCTTGCTTGGTTGTTTTGAAAGGCACAACTCGTTGTGCAGGTAGATTATTCCTGAATAGTAAGTTTTTAGCTTTAGCCAGGAGAAATAGTATCTGTGTCAAGGCGACTTAGTCAGTAACACAAACGCATTAATTGGCAGGTGGAAGGGGGAGGAGTAGCCTTATATAGGATATGCTTAAAGGTACATACTGACTAACAAGTATCTGACACAGGGTTAGTCTGCAGGCAACAAGGCTAGTCTGCAGGTAACAGGGCTAGTCTGCAGGTAACAAGGCTAGTCTGCAGGTAACAGGGCTAGTCTGCAGGTAACAAGGCTAGTCTGCAGGTAACAGGGCTAGCCTGCAGGTAACAAAGCTAGTCTGCAGGTAACAGGGCTAGTCTGCAGGTAACAATGCTTGTCTGCAGGTAACAAGGCTAGTCTGCAGGTAACAGGGCTAGTCTGCAGGTAACAAAGCGAGTCTGCAGGTAACAAGACTAGTCTGCAGATAACAAAGCTAGTCTGCAGGTAACAAAGCTAGTCTGCAGGTAACAGGGCTAGTCTGCAGGTAACAAAGCTAGTCTGCAGGTAACAAAGCTAGTCTGCAGGTAACAGGGCTAGTCTGCCGATAACAGGGCTAGTCTGCAGGTAACTTGGCTAGTCTGCAGGTAACAGGGCTAGTCTGCAGGTAACAAAGCTAGTCTGCAGGTAACAAAGCTAGTCTGCAGGTAACAAGGCTAGTCTGCAGATAACAGGGCTAGTCTGCAGGTAACTTGGCTAGTCTGCAGGTAACAGGGCTAGTCTGCAGGTAACAGGGCTAGTCTGCAGGTAACAAGGCTTGTCTGCAGGTAACAAGGCTAGTCTGCAGGTAACAGGGCTAGTCTGCAGGTAACAAAGCTAGTCTGCAGGTAACAAGACTAGTCTGCAGGTAACAAAGCTAGTCTGCAGGTAACAAAGCTAGTCTGCCGGTAACTTGGCTAGTCTGCAGGTAACAAGGCTAGTCTGCAGGTAACAGGGCTAGTCTGCAGGTAACAAGGCTAGTCTGCAGGTAACAGGGCTAGTCTGCAGGTAACAGGGCTAGTCTGCAGATAACAGGACTAGTCTGCAGGTAACAAGGCTAGTCTGCAGGTAACAAGGCTAGTCTGCAGATAACAGGGCTAGTCTGCAGATAACAGGACTAGTCTGCAGGTAACAAGGCTAGTCTGCAGGTAACAAGGCTAGTCTGCAGATAACAGGGCTAGTCTGCAGATAACAGGACTAGTCTGCAGGTAACAAGGCTAGTCTGCAGGTAACAGGGCTAGTCTGCAGGTAACAAGGCTAGTCTGCAGGTAACAGGGCTAGTCTGCAGGTAACAAAGCTAGTCTGCAGTTAACAGGGCTAGTCTGCAGGTAACAAGGCTAGTCTGCAGGTAACAGGGCTAGTCTGCAGGTAACAAGTCTTATCTGCAGGTAACGAGGCTAGTCTGCAGGTAACAGGGCTAGTCTGCAGGTAACAGGGCTAGTCTACAAGTAACAAGGCTTGTCTGCAGGTAACAAGGCTTGTATGCAGGTAACTTGGCTAGTATGCAGATAACAAGGCTTATCTGCAGGTAACAAGGCTAGTCTGCAGGTAACAGGGCTAGTCTGCAGGTAACAAGGCTTATATGCAGGTAACAGGGCTAGTCTGCAGGTAACAAGGCTTATCTGTAGGTAACAAGGCTAGTCTGCAGGTAACAGGGCTAGTCTTCAGGCAACAAGGCTAGTCTGCAGGTAACAGGGTTAGTCTGCAGGCAACAAGGCTAGTCTGCAGGTAACAGGGCTAGTCTGCAGGTAACAAGGCTAGTCTGCAGGTAACAGGGCTAGTCTGCAGGTAACAAGGCTAGTCTGCAGGTAACAGGGCTAGCCTGCCGGTAACAAAGCTAGTCTGCAGGTAACAGGGCTAGTCTGCAGGTAACAAGGCTTGTCTGCAGGTAACAAGGCTAGTCTGCAGGTAACAGGGCTAGTCTGCAGGTAACAAAGCGAGTCTGCAGGTAACAAGACTAGTCTGCAGATAACAAAGCTAGTCTGCAGGTAACAAACGGCTAGATTTAGAGTTTTGTCGGTAACGACCCGAAAAGCTAACGCTGGCTTTTTTCTGGCCGCACCATAAAAATAACTCTGGTATTGAGAGTCCACATAAAGGCTGCGTTAGGCTCCAAAAAAGGAGCGTAGAGCATATTTAACGCAGCTTCAACTCTCGATACCAGAGTTGCTTACGGACGCGGCCAGCCTCAAAAACGTGCTCGTGCACGATTCCCCCATAGGAAACAATGGGGCTGTTTGAGCTGGAAAAAAACCTTACACCTGCAAAAAAGCCGCGTTCAGCTCCTAACGCAGCCCCATTGTTTCCTATGGGGAAACACTTCCTACGTCTGCACCTAACACCCTAACATGTACCCCGAGTCTAAACACCCCTAACCTTACACTTATTAACCCCTAATCTGCCGACCCCGCTATCGCTGACCCCTGCATATTATTATTAACCCCTAATCTGCCGCTCCGTAAACCGCCGCTACCTACATTATCCCTATGTACCCCTAATCTGCTGCCCTAACATCGCCGACCCCTATATTATATTTATTAACCCCTAATCTGCCCCCCACAACGTCGCCTCCACCTGCCTACACTTATTAACCCCTAATCTGCCGACCGGACCTGAGCGCTACTATAATAAAGTTATTAACCCCTAATCCGCCTCACTAACCCTATAATAAATAGTATTAACCCCTAATCTGCCCTCCCTAACATCGCCGACACCTAACTTCAATTATTAACCCCTAATCTGCCGACTGGAGCTCACCGCTATTCTAATAAATGTATTAACCCCTAAAGCTAAGTCTAACCCTAACACTAACACCCCCCCTAAGTTAAATATAATTTACATCTAACGAAATTAATTATTTCTTATTAAATAAATTATTCCTATTTAAAGCTAAATACTTACCTGTAAAATAAATCCTAATATAGCTACACTACAAATTATAATTATATTATAGCTATTTTAGGATTAATATTTATTTTACAGGTAACTTTGTAATTATTTTAACCAGGTACAATAGCTATTAAATAGTTAAGAACTATTTAATAGTTACCTAGTTAAAATAATAACTAAATTACCTGTAAAATAAATCCTAACCTAAGTTACAATTAAACCTAACACTACACTATCATTAAATTAGTTAAATAAAATATCTACAATTACCTACAATTAAACCTAACACTAAGCTATCAATACATTAATTAAATACAATATCTACAAATAACTACAATGAAATAAACTAACTAAAGTACAAAAAATAAAAAAGAACTAAGTTACAAAAAATAAAAAAATATTTACAAACATAAGGAAAATCTTACAACAATTTTAAACTAATTACACCTACTCTAAGCCCCCTAATAAAATAACAAAGCCCCCCAAAATAAAAAATGCCCTACCCTATTCTAAATTACTAAAGTTTAAAGCTCTTTTACCTTACCAGCCCTGAACAGGGCCCTTTGCGGGGCATGCCCCAAGAAGTTCAGCTCTTTTGCCTGTAAAAAAAACATACAATACCCCCCCACAACATTACAACCCACCACCCACATACCCCTAATCTAACCCAAACCCCCCTTAAATCAACCTAACACTAAGCCCCTGAAGATCATCCTACCTTGTCTTCACCTCACCGGGTATCACACCGATCCGTCCTGGCTCCGATATCTTCATCCAACCCAAGCGGGGGCTAGACATCCACTGAAGAGGTCCAGAAGAGGCTCCAAAGTCTTCATCCTATCCGGGAAGAAGAGTAGATACGGACCGGCAACCATCATCTTCCAAGCGGCATCTTCTATCTTCATCCGATGAGGACCGGCTCCATCCTGAAGACCTCCACCGCGGACCCATCTTCATCCGGCGACGTCCAACTGAAGAATGACGGTTCCTTTAAGGGACGTCATCCAAGATGGCGTCCCTCGAATTCCGATTGGCTGATAGGATTCTATCAGCCAATCGGAATTAAGGTAGGAATATTCTGATTGGCTGATGGAATCAGCCAATCAGAATCAAGTTCAATCCGATTGGCTGATCCAATCAGCCAATCAGATTGAGCTCGCATTCTATTGGCTGTTCCGATCAGCCAATAGAATGCGAGCTCAATCTGCATGAAAATTGCATGAAAAGGGAGCAAAATACATTTGCATAACTAAACATTGTATATACAAATCTCAAGGTGTTTACTGTCTCTTTAAGGAAGTTTACTGTGAAATCTTGTGAGATTATTGTGAAATCCCACAATATCACAGTGTGAATTTAGCATTGATGATGCTGATTGGCAGTTTTTTCCACCCACCCTACAGATGACAGAAAGAAGAGTATCTCTGGATCACAGCACTTATTCTGGTGAGCTGGAGGAATTCTGTGATATTTTACAGATGTTCAGGGGATATTTTAATGTCAGCTTTTTACAGTTATGCTGCATATTTTTCAAGTTGTTTAGCATATGGGTAACAGGTCCCTTTAAATTTCTCTATAATTTCCAAATTTGCTCTCCGACAGTAACAGTGTGAAATTTGGAGTGCCTCTGTGCATTACTAGCCATACAATTAGGGCCACTTTCTAAAAAAAACTAAGCTCTCAGACCCTTCCCCAGCAGGATACCTGGTGATAGAAAAAATGTCACCCCCTTTAACGCTACAATCTGAAATGATTAAGAGCTACATTACAAGTGGAGTGCTAAACGGGCAAACTTGCGATAAATAACCAGCCATTACCGATCAAAATATTAACCAGAGCTCAGACCTCTAGTTAATTTTTAAAATCTGTCCCAACTCCCCCCCCCCCCCCCCCTCAAAAAGTGGCAGGTGTGGGGTGTTAGAAAAAAAACGGCACTGAAAACTGTCTTTACATTGTGGTCTATGAGGACTGTGTGTTCGCTATAAATATATATATATATATATATATATATATATAAATCTTGCAGAGAAGAAGGCACTCGCCGTTTTATAATACAATACTTTATTCAATGGTTAACGTTTTCGGGGTCTCCCCCGTCTTCAGACCTCTTAGCAATAACATACAAACACTCACCATTTGTCACCTTACCCCCTCCACCATGTTGAAACAACGTCAGCTCCCATAGCGTCAGTACAGTGCAACTGCGCATGCGCGAGCAACGCTACGGAAAGCCAACCAGGACAAAATACTAAAACTCCAAGTGTAAATACATTGTGACAAGTAGCATCTTGGAAACTATGAGACCAAATGTTAGACTGATCCTGTAAGGGTGAGAAGCCTTAACATACAATGCAAATCACACACTCGCTATACTAGCATAGAACAATTCAAATGTATAATTTATTAAAGTAGGTAATAATGGGATTTAAAATCCTGATAATCTAATACTGTAATCACTTGTGCACTGTCCAACCATGTTGCACTCAAAAATGATCAGTATACTTGATCCCTGCAAACAACAGTGTTATATCCCTGTTAGGCTACCCAAACCCCCAAAATGTCAGTCATATATCACACATACATCAGGAGTAACATAATGAAGATTTCTAAGCTTACATACTAGCACACTCAGGACCACATATTACCCAGCCCAAAGAAGGCATGTAGCAATATAGACTCCCAATGTGATACAGCTACATTCGCCCACTATAGTGTGCTAACCTTGTTAAATCCAACCCAACTAACCAAGCATACGTCAATGGGCAAACCCAACAACTACAAAAAGCATTGATAATCCAAATGCATATTCAGGCCCTTTGGATACATTGTGTCCAAGTTAAAAATCCACATGGACTCCCTTTGTAGTAGGCATTTAGCCCTATCACCCCCTCTCACACTCCTAGGAACATGATCAATAATAATGTACCTCAAATTGGATACCCCATGTTTGTTAGTACAGAAATGCCTGGCCACAGGTTGGTCTGAATCACCATCTTTGATGGCTTTGCGTATCGCAGACCGGTGGTTCACCATCCTTGTCCTAAGATCATCCTGGGTCTTTCCTACGTAAAACCTGCCACATGGACAGTGAAGTAAGTATACAATAAACTTTGTAGTACAAGTAACCCTATGCTGTATATAGAACTTCTTATTGGACCAAGGATGTATGAATGTATTGCTCTGCGTCAAGCCACCACAGGTAGTGCATCCACTACACCGGAAACAACCCATTTTGGTGGTGCTCAACCATGTAGTTGGCAAATAACTATCACAATTGTCAGGTCTCAGCAGCAAGTCCTTCAGACATCTTCCTCTCTTAAACCCGACCATGGGTGTTTCCATCTTCTCAAATGGCTTACATAATCTCTTGTTATCCTTATAGATCTTAAGATCCAAAAATGTTATGCAATTGAGATTGAACGTTAGTTTAAAACACACTTGAGTGTTGGCCTTATTCAAATCTGCAAACCAAGTTAAACGCTCTTCAGGGGTACCACCCCAAATAACCAACAGGTTGTCTATGTACCTTTTGTAGAATTTAACCCTGTTGTCCCGAAAGGCATCCGTTTGTACAGTTTTGAACTGTGCCATAAAGAGATTCAGATAGGATGGGGCCACATTGGACCCCATCGCTTTGCCAGATGTTTGCAGAATAAAACTCTTTTTCAAATTTGAAATAGTTACAGCTCAGACAGAAGTCCAGCAGTTCCATTATTACATCCACTGGAGGGCCTACATAGGGATATTTGAGGAGATGATAAGCTACTGCAGCCATTCCTTGTGCATGAGGAATAATAGTATAAAGACTGGTCACATCAAGTGTGACCAGAATATCACTATGCTCAAAATGCTGCCAGGATTTTAATAGCTTGATAAGCTCAATTGAGTCGAGAAGGAATGAAGTAGTGTTTCTCACTAGCGGCTGAAGAATAGCATCCACATATGTAGGTAAGGGTTGCAAGATAGACCCCCCGCCAAAACAATCGGCCTACCTGGTGGTGCTGTCGGGTTTTTATGAACCTTTGGCAAGGTATAGATGATAGGTATTATGGGATGATCAACCTGAAGATATTCTTTCAATGCTTTAGAGATGATATCCTGTTGTAACAAGCAACACAAGTAGGCATCAATCCTTGACTTGAAAGCCCTGGTGGGATCCCAGGTAACCGTCTGTAGGTACCAGTATCAGATAACTGAGATCGTATCTCACGTCTGTAATCACAGTAGTCCTGTAGGACCAAAGCCCCTCCCTTGTCCGCCTCACGGATAACCAGATCCTTATTCATCCGTAAATTTCTGAGTGCTTGTCTCTCTTCCCTGGTAAGGTTATTACGTATCACATCTTTCTTCACATGGATATCCTCAATCATATCCTTCTTGACCATCCTCGAAAATGTAGCAATACTAGAGTTATACTCTTAGGGTCAAACCTCCCCTTCCTTCGAAAGCCCTCTGTGTCATCATTTGAAATGCCAAAGTATTCTTTCAACCTCAATGATCTTTGGAATTTAAAAAGGTCAACATTCAAAGAGAAATCATCAGCAAAAGTTGTAGGTATGAACTTGAGACCCTTCTGTGGTAGTAGTTCTTCTGCTCGGGTGGGTGTATAAGAGCTCAAATTCATAATAATGCTCTCACTCTCACCAACCCCCTCTACTTGCGCCATTGCCGTGGGGGTCATCCCCTTACTCTGCGACCCATGTCGCCCTCTGCGCTGGTGTGGCCTCTGCCCTGTTTTTTGAATGGGTGACCATAGCTTGTGAACCCTGGATGTCCTCACCCCTCACTGGGGTTAT
Organism: Bombina bombina; assembly: GCF_027579735.1. Classification (NCBI taxonomy): domain Eukaryota; kingdom Metazoa; phylum Chordata; class Amphibia; order Anura; family Bombinatoridae; genus Bombina; species Bombina bombina. The sequence continues at coordinate 109,117 of NW_026513065.1, forward strand.
CCCCTCAATATCAGAGCTGTTATCAGAGCTCTCCACTGTTGATATTGATCTAGGTTTGTACACTCTCCCACGTCTATTCCTCATTTGATAACTTCTCTCCTGTGGACCCAGGAGCCATCTATAAATCCTTTTCTCCTTGTAGTCCAGGGTCACAGCCTCCCATTTGCGCTCCTTGAAGTTAATCAGTTCCTTCTCATAGGAATCAACTTGTTGCTTCAATTTGTCAAGCCAGGTATCACTAGTGTCATCAGTCAACTTGGTAAGATGTAAGGATTCAAACTTCTGTAATTCTATTTCTAATTGTTGTAACTGCTCACTCACCTCCTCAATCACCAGCAACATTAGATCTAATGATCCTTTATTTAAAATGCCACACCATTTCAAACAAAATGCAGGGTTCTTGCGAACCAATTGTGGGTATGTTCTTAATTCTAAAGCCTTTGGGAATAAACAAACTTCTGTGGTACTCTGAAAGATAGCACCCATGTAGCTTAAGAATAAGATCAATCTTTTTCTTTCTTAGCTTCACCAGGTGATTAAATAACTGTTCTGGATGTTCCCTCTGTTTCTTAATCAGAATGGCATCAAACCTAATTCTATTAGCATCCTCCTCCGAGAATTGAAATAGATTAGCTCCTTCAATCTTATCATCCACTAAAGTATTCCCCGGTATAACATCAACTGTCTCCTGATCCATAGTAAACTCTGGTCTCAATGTGAATGATCCACCACCAATAAAAACATTAGCAGCACAGCGTACTACAAACAGTCCTTAAGTCAGGAGAAATGAATTAGGGTAAGCACAACTCACTCCACGGTGCTGTAGAACCAAAAGTAAATATTCAATGTAAAAGTTAGGAGCCAGCAGTCATGTCGATATTCAACCTCTGGGGTGCACTTCCAAAAAGTTATATAAATCTTTCAAGAGAAGAAGGCACTCGCCGTTTTATAATACAATATTTTATTCAACGGTTAACGTTTTCTGGGTCTCTCCCATCTTCAGACCTCTTAGCAATAACATACAAACACTCACAATGGCTCAAGTAGAGGGGGTTGGTGAGAGTGAGAGCATTATTATGAATTTGAGCTCTAATACACCCACCCGAGCAGAAGAACTACTACTACAGAAGGGTCTCAAGTTCATACCTACAACTTTTGCTGATTTCTCCTTGAATGTTGACCTTTTTAAATTCCAAACATCATTGAGGTTGAAAGAATACTTTGGCATTTCGAATGATGACACAGAGGGCTTTCGATGGAAGGGGAGGTTTGACCCTAAGAGTAATAACTCTAGTATTACTACATTTTTGAGGATGATCAAGAAGGATATGATTGAGGATATTCATGTGAAGAAAGATGTGATACGTAATAACCTTACCAGGGAAGAGAGACAAGCACTCAGAAATTTACGGATGAATAAGGATCTGGTTATCCGTGAGGGTGGACAAGGTTGGGGCTTTGGTCCTACAGGACTACTGTGATTACAGACATGAGATACCATCTCAGTTATCTGATACTGGTACCTACAGATGGTTACCTGGGGATCCCACCAGGGCATTCAAGTCAAGAATTGACGCGTACTTGTGTTGCTTGTTACAACAGGATATCATCTCTAAAGCATTGAAAGAATATCTTCAGGTTGATCATCCCATAATACCTATCATCTATACCTTGCCAAAGGTTCATAAAAACCCGACAGCACCACCAGGTAGGCCGATTGTTTCGGCTCGGGGGTCTATCTTGCAACCCTTACCTACATATGTGGATGCTATTCTTCAGCCGCTAGTGAGAAACACTACTTCATTCCTTCTCGACTCAATTGAGCTTATCAAGCTATTAAAATCCTGGCAGCATTTTGAGCATAGTGATATTCTGGTCACACTTGATGTGACCAGTCTTTATACTATTATCCCTCATGTACAAGGAAAGGCCGCAGTAGCTCATCATCTCCTCAAATATCCCTATGTAGGCCCTCCAGTGGATGTAATAATGGAACTGCTGGACTTCTGTCTGAGCTGTAACTATTTCAAATTTGAAAAAGAGTTTTTTTCTGCAAACATCTGGCACAGCGATGGGGTCCAATGTGGCCCCATCCTATCTGAATCTCTTTATGGCACAGTTCAAAACTGTAGAAACTGATGCCTTTTGGACAACAGGGTTAAATTACACAAAAGGTACATAGACGACCTGTTGGTTATTTGGGGTGGTACCCCTGAAGAGCTTTTAACTTGGTTTGCAAATTTGAATAAGGCCAACACTCAAGTGTGTTTTAAACTAACATTCAATCTCGATAGCATTGAATTTTTGTACAACGTTGTTCCATAAAGAGACAGACAGAAATTCTCTATTGGAAGTGACCAGCTGTCATCCTCTGAGTCTGAAGAGGTCCCTTCCAAGGTCACAATTTAAGCGTGTGGTTCGCAACAATTCTGATGACTCCAGGAAAGAACACCAATTAAATGGTATGCAGAAGAGGTTTGTGGACCGTGGATATAGTTCTACTCAACTCAAACAAGCACTGGTTGAAGCACTGTCTATGACTCAGGAACAGGCTCTGGAGAAGGTTGACAAGGGAACAACTAGTCAGAAGATGATTTTTACCACAGTATTTTCTCCAGAAAAATTACAATTCACAAGGAGATTGAGAGAGCATTGGGAGAATTTATCCAGCGATGATACCTTACCATTTGAGAAGATGGAAACACCCATGGTCGGGTTTAAGAGAGGAAGATCTCTGAAGGACTTGCTGCTGAGACCTGACAATTGTGATAGTTATATGCCAACTACATGGGTTGAGCACACACCAAAATGGGTTGTTTCCGGTGTAGTGGATGCACTACCTGTGGTGGCTTGACACAGAGCAATACATTCATACATCCTTGGTCCAATAAGAAGTTCTATATACAGCATAGGGTTACTTGTACTACAAAGTTTATTGTATACTTGCTTCACTGTCCATGTGGCAGGTTTTACATAGGAAAGACCCAGGATGATCTAGGACAAGGATGGCGAACCACCGGTCTACGATATGCAAAGCCATCAAAGATGGTGAGTCAGACCAACCTGTGGCCAGGCATTTCTGTACTAACAAAACATGGGGTATCCGATTTGAGGTACATTATTATTAATCATGTTCCTAGGAGTGTGAGAGGGGGTGATAGGGCCAAACGCCTACTACAAAGGGAGTCCATGTGGATTTTTAACTTGGACATAAAGTATCCAAAGGGCCTGAATGTGCATTTGGATTATCAATGCTTTTTGTAGTTGTTGGGTTTGCCCATTGACGTAGGCTTGGTTAGTTGGGTTGGATTACACAAGGTTAGCACACTATATGGGGCGAATGTAGCTGTATCACATTGGGAGTCTATATTGCTACATGCCTTCTTTGGGGCTGGGTAATATGTGGTCCTGAGTGTGCTAGTATGTAAGCTTAGAAATCTTCATTATGTTACTCTGATGTATGTGTGATATAAGACTGACATTTTGGGGGTTTGGGTAGCCTAACAGGGCTATAACACTGTTGTTTTGCAGTGGATCAAGTATATCTGATCATTTTTGAGTGCAACATGGTTGGACAGTGCACAAGTGATTACAGTATTAGATTATCAGGATTTTAAAGTCCCATTATTACCTACTTTAATAAATTATACATTTGAATTGTTCTATGCTAGTATAGCGAGTGTGTGATTTGCATTGTATATTAAGGCTTCTCACCGTTTACAGATCAGTCTAACATTTGGTCTCATAGTTTCAAGATGCTACTTGTCACGATGTATTTACACTTGGAGTTTTAGTATTTTGTCCTGGTCGGCTTTCCGTTCGGTTGCTCGCGCATGCGCAGTTTGCACTGTACTGATGCTGTGGGAGCTGACGGTTGTTCAACATGGGTGGAGGGGGTAAGGTGATAAATGGTGAGTGTTTGTATGTTATTGCTAAGAGGTCTGAAAAACGGGGGAGACACCGAAAACGGTTAACCGTTGATAAAGGGTATTGTATTATAAAACGGCGAGTGCCTTCTCTGCAAGAATTTATATAACTTTTTGGAAGTTCCCCCCCGAGGTTGAATATCGACATGAGTGCTGGCTCCTAATTTTTACATTGTGTATATATATATATATTATATATATTCATTTAAATTTAAAACAATGATATAAAACTTGTAAGAGACAAGACAACATTTTAACAAACACATACAGGAGAATTAAGGGGCCCTATTTCCATTGGGAATTTACAATCTGGAAGGGTAGGAGGTTGAGAAACAGGAGGTAAGCTAGATAGATAGATAGATAGATAGATTAGATAGATAGAGAGAGATAGAGAGAGAGACTAGAGAGATTGATAGATGATAGACATTGATAGAGAGAGAGAGAGAGAGAGAGAGAGAGAGAGAGAGAGACAGAGAAGATGATAGATGATAGACATTGATAGAGAGGAGAGAGAGATAGAGAGATAGATATATCTCTCTGTAGCCTGCACTAAAAGGCTCCCCTGCATTAGGATTGTACACATTCTGCACACAGCCTATATATAGACCTGGCTATTAGCCCCCCCACACACACACGTGAGCCCCTGGTGCCACTGCACCGGCTGCACCAATGGTATTCCACCTCTGAATCAATGGATTTAGATGATATATGTACTGCTGTGTGTTTAACACCAGATTTTGTGAAAAAATGTTGCTTATTCCCACTCCTCCCCCTAAAGAGGCCAAAAAGCAAATGATGTAGCCTAAGTTGCCTAAACAGTATTTACAGCCTGGTTAACACAGTTTTCTTTTTGGCCTCTCTGGGGAAAGTGATATATAGCACAAAAGCACAGAGGTGTTTAATGTCCAGCTAAGCTATAAGCTAATGTACAATACCAGTCACAACTTGTATAAACCTCAACAAAATCAAAACTGGCCCAGTAGTGATACCTCAGTCATCATCATTAAAAGGTTTATATCATCATTTTATATTCTTTCAGTATAACATTAATAATATAATTTAGCTAAAGAACATTAAAGTATTTGGTCTATGTATGCATGAAAAATCATCAGCACCATTGCAAAAGATCAGTATGCAAAATAAAACCTTTAAAACTTTAATTTCATAAGAAATCTTCATGTTTTGTAGTCCAGGGAGACACAGCTTTAAAAAGCCTCTTGAGCGTTGGTTTATCTTATCCTCTATGTTGTAGCTAACAAGTAACAGATATAATTGAGATCTGCACTCAAACGGTCCACTGTGCGTAATGTAGATGGTCCGGTTTTAGGGTGTCTGAATCCCACAAAATGCTCAGCAGTGTCTCTAGGGGTAGTGGGAAATCTACAGAATTAAAGTGTGTGCAAACAAGGCTTCTTTTTATCTTTTTTGCTACATGTGTACACCCAGGTGCTGATTGGTAGGTATGCTACATGCACAGAGCACAGAGCATACTCACCAGTCAGGGGGTTTGTCCCCACAGAGGTCAGCATATGCATTTGCATGTGGTGCCTAAGTCTAAAACCATAGCGTTTGTCTAGTAGTATGCTTCCCACTGTGACCAAACATAGGGCAGTTGCCATATACAACACATTAAACGAACCAAAAAGCCTTACTTACTAAAAAAAGTCTTATAATATAAATAATATAAAGTGTATGTGTATGTATGTATGTATGTATGTGTGTAGTGTATATCTATATATATATAATATATATATATATATATAATATTTATGTATTTATATATATATATATATATATAACAAAACAAAATATCTGCTCTCACTAGACTTTGTGGAAAAAGAGTTTTTTTTTACTATAAAACCTTTTCTCACAAAGTTAAATGAGTGCGGATATTTTGTTTTTGTTGAATTGACCTTTTTTTTCCTGACATCCTGGCATATATATATATATATATATATATATATACAGTACTGTGCAAAGGTTTAGACAGGTGTGAAAATTACTGTAAAATAAGAATGCTTTCAATAAGAAATGTCAATAGTTTATTTTTGTCATTTAACAAAATGCAAAGTTAGTGAACATAAAAAAAATAGAAATCAAATCAATATTTGGTGTGATCACCCTTTCTCTTCAAAACAGCATCAGTTCTTCTAGGGTACACTTGCACACTTTTATAAGGAACTTGGAAAGGTAGGTTGTTCCAGACATCCTGGAGACCGCATCACAGTTCTTCTTTAAATCTAGGCAGCCTCAGTTGCATCTGTCTCTTCATGTAATCCCAAGCAGACTTGATGAATATTGGGATCAAGGCTCTGTGGGGGCCATGCCATCACTTCCAGGACTTCTTGTACTTTTTATGGTGAAGATAGTTCTTAATGACATTGGTTGTATGTTTGGGGGCCGTTGACATGCTGCAGAATAATTCTGGGGGCAATCAGATGCCTTCCTGATGGTGTATTGCATGGTGCATAAGTATCTGCCTGTAATTTGGCAGCATTGATGAGACCATTAACTCTGATCCAATCCCCAACTCCATTTGCAGAAAAGCAGCCCCAAACATGCAAGGCACCTCCAACCATGCTTCACTGTAGCCTAAAGACACTCATTCTTGTATCACTCCTCCAGCCCTTAGGTGAACAAACTGCCTTCTGCTTCATCCAAATACTTAAAAGATTGTCTCATCAGTCCAGATCACCTGCTGCCATTTTTATGGACACAGTTCCTGTGTTTTTGAGTCACTTGGCCTTGCTTCCACATTGGAGGTATGGTTTTTGGTCTCAAGTATTTCACGAATACCACTTCTGACCATACTTTCTCCGGACAGTAGATGGGTGTACCAGGATCCCACTGGTTTTCCTGCCAGTTTTGAGCTGATGGCACTGCTGGACATCTTCTGTTTGCAAATGGAAGTAAGCGTTATGTGTCTTTCATCTGCTGCACTGTTTTCCTTGGCTGGCCACTGTGCCTATGGTCCTCAACATGGCCCATTGTTTTGTGCTTCATCAGAAGATCTTGGACAATACATCTGGGAAATAGGCGTGTGCATTCAAAGGTTTCAGATGCCTCTGAATGCGGAAGAAGGTGGCTGTGTAAATCAAGATCTTAGTGTGTTGCACTTTCACAAGAAGAAATCTGAAAAGAGTCGAATGCCACAAGCGGTTGTCTTAATCCATATTCTGAGGCATCTGAAAATCTCTGAATGTGCATGCCTACTGGAAGCCTTGACATTTCTGCCTGGGAGAGACCTTCCTGATGCAGGTATAGCTTACCTTGTGTCTTGTTGCTGTGCTCAGTCTTACTATGGTGTTTAACTTTTGATATTAAACTGCAGAGTTTAGCCGATTCACACCCAGTGTTTTTTAACCTATGCAGCTGTTCCTGTATTGTGTTTTGACCCTACATATTAAATTGATTATCATCAGTGCCTGTTTGGTATAATTGTTTAATCGTGCACTTGACTATTTGCCTACAAAATCCCTAACTTTGTGCAAGTGTACTTAGAATTGATGCTGTTATGAAGGGCAAAGGGTGGTCCCACCAAATAATGATTTGATTTCTGTTTGTTTTTCTGTTCACCTCACTTTGCATTTTTATTAATTGATAAAAAATAATACATAATAATAATTGAATATATAAACGCTAATGTTCAACAAATCCATAAATATTTCATGGTAATATTTAGGATACTTAAGTTGATAGCTCCCCTAATCTTCAGTATTTGTAGCACATATGCACGGTGCTCTGCTCTGCAAAACATTGGCAAGAAGTCCCGTCTTCATGTCGTCACATTTTCACAAGTCAGGCAGAAGGTGAAGCTAGTGTCAGATATCCTGATACTTCTGCTGCATTTGCTGTGCTGAAGGTCAAAAGACAAACTGCTTTTGAAGTAAAATTGCTATTAAATGTCAACCTAGTGGTACAGAAATAGATAATAATAATAATAATAATAAAACATCTTGTTAGAAAATAAATTGTTTTCACACACATTATGTTTATCACTAATTCTACAATGCTTAATACTAAATTATTTTATTTAAATTACTTTCATAACGTAATGACATTATTACCAATATATAGCCAAAGACAAAAAAAGAAAAGAAAAAAAGTAAGTCACTTAACCCCTTCAGGAATTTGAGAGAAAAAATGCCCAAAGTACTGGAGAATTTTTAGCATTTTTGCTATGACCTCATTTGAACAAAAATTGAGCCTTGTTTTTTTTATTTTTTTTTATTACCTATTAAAACTATATATATTTTTTTAATAGACAACCCGAGGTATTGATGTATACCTATTTTGGTATATGTAATGCCACAGTTTCGACCGCCAAATGACATCATGTTAAAAAAATCGGTAAACTTTTTTCACAAACTTTGGGTTTCTTACTGAAATTATTTACATATAATTTTTGCAGTCATAACACAAATGTTGCAAAAGCTTCTCTGGGATTCCCTTTGTTCAGAAACTGCAGACTTGCATGGTTTTAAGGTTCATTTTAGCTGTAGTGTAGAGATTATCCTCCCACCTGACACCTCTCAACTCCTGATCCCTCCCAAACAGCTCTCTTCCCTCCCTTCCCAAACCCCCCCCCCCCCCCCCCCCCACTGGTCACCAACATTTTACGTACTGGAAGGACAGTCATTTTTTTTTTTCTTCACTGTAGTGATCCGTCCTCAAACCCCACCACCTCCCTGATACCTCCCAAACAGCCCTCAAACCCTCTCCCCTCATACTAATAGCAGACATATTAGGTAATAGCAGTACCCGAGTTTATAGAAATGTAATTGTATACTAATCAAAAAATATTATTATTTATTAATGGGGGAAAAAATTCTTAAGTGTGTCACTGTCTGTATTGGCAATCTGCCTTCATATGGTAAAGGAAGAAAGCCTGACAGCGGGGACCAAAAACATGAGGCAGAAGGTTGAATGAGGTACTATGTCAATAGGGTATGCTAGGCAAAGTACCCTGTGATGTAGTACCTATGTCCAATAGGCTTAAGGGGTTAAAGGGCCACTAAACCCAAAATCTTTCTTTCATGATTCAGATAGAGAATAGAAAATTAAACAACATTACAATTTACTATCCCATTATTATTTTGCTTCATTTTTTAAATATCCTTAGATTGAAGAAAAAGGCAATGCACCATGGTGAGCCAATCACACGAGGCTTTCTATGTGCAAGCAACCATCAGCAGCTAGTGAGCATATCTAGATATGCTTTTCATCAAAGAATATCAAGAGAATAAAACTCATTAGATTAATATAAGTAAATTAGAAAGATGTTTAAAATTGCATTCTCTTCTAAATCATAAAAGAAAAAATGTGGGGTGGCATGTCCCTTTAAATTAATATCTCAAAGATCTATCTGGTTCTTAAGTGAAGTGAATATTTAACTGGAGTGTCTGTATTCACACTAGTTTAATTTTACTTTGAATATGTGCAATTAAAACTGATGGTTAATATTTCTCAAAGCCTTGCTTGAGTTCACACAGTAACCTGTTAACCACTTTAGTCTTTATACAGTAAGTGTGCTTCTTATTTGTTGTGTTTAGATATAGATTCTAGGGGACAATTAGAGATTATAATATAAAATATTTAGTTATATGTAGTAAAACAACTTTTCAGTAATATTTTATTATTTCATTTGTCCGCTTTAACTGTAATTCAATTCGAAAATGTCCCGTTCCTGTTTAAAGTGAAAGTGCATACTCCAAATTTAATAACACTGCTATATTTCACACAGGTATGGCTGCACACTGTAGTTGACAACATTCTTAACTGTTCGTGATTGGGCTACATCAGAGAAGGAAGCCTAGGTTACAATATGGTGGTTCCCATTGCAGAAGAAGTTTACACTCAACCTCCCCCCCCCCCCCCCCCAATATTTAATCCCTTAAATGCTGAGCCATTTCCCTCTCCCTGTGCTGAACTGTTTGGAGTTTTTAGACGGTTGCTCACATTTAAGCCCTACTGGAGGCAGAAAAAACAACAGATATTATATATTGGATTTTTCCCCATCAGAATCAGCAGTTTCAAACGATATAGTTACTTTATGTATATATCATGACGTGGAGAAAATCTAGAACAAAAAGTGTGAAAAAAATTTGTATTTTTATTTAAATAATTACTAACCATGGTTGTGAACAATAGTTGTAAAAAGTCAAATGTTCGTGTGAGCACCTGAACAACTGCACAGTCTATATATTTTGTAAAAGGTTAAGGTTAACTTCTGTTCCTTTGAATATTGAGCCGGAACAGGTGGTATTTGTTAAAGGACTCACCCCGCTTGAGGATCCTACCAGGTACCGCAGCTGTAAAGGAGACTTGCCCGTCCACAGAGAGCGTGCATTCACTTCCGATTTGCGTTTAAGGCATGGGTTTGCTCTGTCAGAGTCCTTCATATGCTCCGGCTTCGTCACTCGCTCTCCTCCTGGGCCGTTGCTCCACTTGCGGTACCTGCGGTGACTTGGCGTGTGACGTCACCGATTCTCTTGGCTCGCCGGCTTCTGGATCCTTCGCCGTCGGATCAACCTCAGGTGTTGGCTTAATCACATTGCGGATATGGAAGTGTCAAGTGCTTGCTCCGTTTCTCGAATAACAGAATACAAAGTGATGAGCTGCACCAGAGTACTTCTTTTAAAAATAACTTTATTGTAGGTCACCAATAACTTCACCAGGGAAGTAACAACAAAAGTAGGGGGCTTGGTGGTGTGTGTGGATGACACCCAAAAGAGCTATTGCTGACGCGTTTCAGCCGATAGGGCCGTAGTCGTAGCATTAAAGCTCTTAATCTCAACTACCTTTAAATACCTTGTGCACAATTGTGATTGGATAAAAACATTTTCCTGGGGCGTTATCCAAAACACACACCTATTTATTCCAGTTTCCACATACATCGGTTCTAAATAGAAACAAATGTTACATACTGTTAACTAGTCACAAAATTTATATGAATCATCATTGCAAGCATCGAAAAACGAATATATCAAAAAATTATAATACGTTAGTATACTCAAATTATTCAAAATATTCTAAACAGAAAAAACTTTTATAGAGCTTAAATACACTTGCTCTATTTCTGGGAACAAGGCTGAATGAACTTCCCAATAATAATTATTAATTGTTCATTTTATAACATTCTGTTATATATTGTCATTAACTACTTACTTGTGTTTATGATTACTTAAAAATTGCTATAGTTCGAAGGTGGGAATAGTTTAAGCTGTCAATTGTGCTCTTTTAATTAAACGAAGATTAGCATTAAATAAAGCATATATATATATGCAAGGTAAAATGTACCAATTTTTCCTGGGTCATTCTGAATACACAGACCAAAGAACTATTCCCAGAAGTTGATGATATCAAACTCCGAATTTAAAACCTAGTGGTATTCATGTTCTTAGCCTATGTATCCAGAACGCTTCCCTTTTGGACAAGAGCTTGGTCCCTATCCCCACCTCTAGTTTTACAAGTTACTTTTTTCAATAATGGTCCACCTTAAAGTGTAAGCTTTTTTATTGTGTTTCAATTGAAATGCTGTATCAACGGAGTAAGTCAGTTTACCTGCCTTAATAATTATTTACATGTTCACTCGGATTCTATCTCGTGTTTCTCTAGAAGTGAGACCCGTATAATGGACTCCACATTCTACACAAGTAAGCAAATATACCACGTAAGTGGGCTCTACAGTTAAGGCAGGAATAGTGATTTAAATCTCTCCCCTGTTACTGTACTCGAGAAGCCTTCTCCACTTTGGAGATAACTGCATGCTATGCATGACGTGTAGCTACATTTGTATACTCCTTTAAAACCTTAACCACGATGAATGGTCTGGTCTCATGGAGTGTAACTGTGTGGGGGGCAAGAATGTTTCCTAAAGTTATCCCCTCTCTTAAAGGCATATCTGCATCCTCGTGTGACTATATCTTTGAGATCATCATCAGCTGACAACATACGGAAATGTTTTCCGTATGATGTTGCAGGACCTGATGGTATTGGTTAATGTACCCTGTGATGAAAGTGACACCCTTTGAGATCTCATGTTTAGTTGTTTTTTCTGTTTTTAAAAACTCTGATCGTTCTCTCTTCGCTATGTCCATCTTAATTAAGGACACCTCCTTTCTGTATATACTCTCCTGGCATAAGCGGTTTTCCAAGTCTAAAGCTTTGTTTCCCATACCTCCTCTTTGTGTGGTACAGTTTCGTCTGAGACGTATGAACTGTCCTTTTGTGACTGATCTGAAAACCCTTCTGGGATGATTGCTTCTTGCGTGAAGCAATGTGTTTCCCAGAAATGGGTTTTCTATACACCTTAGTGTGTATCTTATTGCCCTTACTCATAAGGGTCACATCCAGATAATTTAGTTGGCTCGCATTGTACTCAAAGGTTAAATTTGATTCCTACAGTGTTGTTATTTAGGTACAGTAGGAAATCTCTGGCTTCTTTTTCATTGCCCTCCCAGATGATCAAAAGATCATCTATATATCTCTTAAAATATTTTATCTTATTTGTCCCAAGGTCCACCACATCCATAGATGTGGGACAGCTCCCACCACCCCATAAAGAGGTTGGCATAGGAGGGGGGCAAACTTGGCCCCCATAGCTGTCCCACATCTCTGGAGGTAGTGGACCCCTTCAAATAGAAAAAAAATTGTGGTCAATAGAAACTCAGTTACCCTTAAAATGTACTGAACAAAATTGTGAATCAAAAGTAGCTCATTCGTTTTAAAAAGAATGATATCGCTTCCAGACCTTTTTTATGAGGAATGGATGAGTACAATGCAGTTACATCTATGGATAACCAACTAAAATTTTCCTGCCAAAGATATAGATTCAAGTTCAAAATCAAAAGTTTGCTTGGTGTCTCTCAGATAACTATATAAATTTGACACATTGGCTGTAAAATGGAGGTCCAACCACTGAGACATTGGCTCAATGAGAGAGCCAATGCCACTAATGATTGGACGGGCCCTTTACTTCTGTTAATGACTTGTGAACTTTTGGCAGGAAATTGAAGATCGGCATAACCAGGGGAATCAACCATTAAGAACTTACATGTTTTATCATCGAGAAAGCCTGCTTCTTTACCATCATCAATTAGATGTGATAGTTCTCGACTGAACCTTATGTGGGGTCACTTAGTAATTGTAAATACTGAGATGGGTCCGATAGCTGTCGTGTTGCCTCCTGAACAAAGAAGCTCCTGTCCATGACAACTACCGACCCACCCTTGTCTGCTGACCTTATGACCCGATTCTTGTCCCCTTAAGTTCTTAAGAGCTGCTGCCTCTTCTCTATTTAGGTTTGATGTGTAGTGGTTCTAACCACATAGGCTAGTTCAGTCAGATCTTTCTCTACTCTTTTTTTAAACTGTTCCAAAATATTCCCTCTTACCTGTATGGGATAAAATTTAGAGGCACAGGAAAGACTTGGGCCACTAGTACCATATTAGTGTCTGAGGATAATTCCATACTGGAGTTTTCAAGAATTAAATTCTCTAATGTCTCCAAATCACACACTTCCTGAAACGTCAAAGCTTCAATTGAACCAGATTTATTTGTAACATCAATTATAGCATTATTCAGATCATCATTATCACCCATATTCTTTTGTGCAAAATACTTTTTAACTGTTAGATTCCTGATCAGTTTATTTACGTCCACCAGTGTTTGAAAAAGATTGAAAGTATCAGCTGGCACGAAACTTAGGCCATAACTTAAAACTTTTGTTTCAATACAACTGAGTGGACGCGATGAAAGATTGATCACCGAATCTAGCAGTATTTTTCTTGATCTGCCCCTCCTGGGGGGTTGTCGCTGCTGTAAGGGACCTTCTTTTAGAATCCCTTTCCCTTTTGTATCGCTTCCCCCCCCTTCGAACCCTTGTGGGACTTTGGAAAAAACCTGCGCTATGTCTGATCTATCTGTTCTCTTTGGAACCCTCTATCTGTCTCTTGTTCTAAGGCCTGATATCGAGAAGCCTCAACCCTGTGGGTGTAGTTGCTAAATGAGTTAAGGAGATCTCTGGGTTGTGTTTGTGTGAGAAGCCCTCTCCTGTACTATATTTTCTTCCTCTCCAGATGTAGAACAATCACCCGAGGACTCTGCCTCACTTTCATTAAAAGTTACTTTTTTAGACTTGAAAGCTAATTTATTTGATCTTTTACCTGACTTCTTGCTTTTTGGAAATCTTTTTTGATCGTTCTCCCTTCTATAGTTAGTTCTTTGTTTTCGGTTCCAAATATAAATTTTATTATTCTCATAATCACTAAGATCCCTTAGGTATTTATCATGTTTAATAGCCATGATCAATGCTTTAGACTCTGCTATAGTAGCCTGTAAAATTGAGTCATATTTTTGAAACTTTAACTCTTTGCTGCGTATATTTAGTTCAATCTGCAAAACATCAATCTCTCTAGAAACAGTAACTAACATTTTGGATTTAAACTCAATCAACATTCCCATCAATTTTAATGAACAGTCCGATAAGACCCCATTCCAGACTCTTATGAACTCTTCATCTTCCACCTGAAATGTGGGAAATTTGTTGACCCTTAGACCACGGGGTATCATTCCCTGCTTTAAATATTTCTGCAGTGTCCAAATGTCCCATTTTAATCTTATTTCTTTATCCAGGAGGGATTCAAGATGCTCGAATAACTTGCTTAAACTGTAAGTAGAAAATTCAGAGGAAAATACATTTTCTATTTCTGTGGTATTTTCCAAACGTTCATCAGAAGTTTGCAATGAATAAAATTTTGTAACTTCCATGTCCCCTATATTATCCATACTTGTTGTTGTGTTCAGTGTCCTTACAACCGCAAGATAAGCCAAAAAACAGTGTGTCAGTGCTCAACCCACTCTACAGGAAACCAGTGACGTGCAGTGACGTCAGAGGCTGGTGAGGCAGTGGCTAGGATACGCTTTCATTCTTTAGATATCCTTTGTTGAAGAAATAGCAATGCTCATGGGTGAGCCAATCACATGAGGTATCTATGTGCAGCCACCAATCAGCAGCTACTGAGCATATTTAGATATGATTTTCAACAAAGGATAGCAAAAGAATGAAGAAAATTAGATATTCGATGTAAATTAGAAAGTTATTTAAATTTGCATATGGGTTTCATATGGGTTTCATATGGGTTTCATGTCCCTTTAAATGTGTCTTGGAAATCTGGTCAACTTAGTAAACATCTGATTTTAGTCTAAAAGGATTGTAACAGAAACTCTTGCCAGATAACACAATGCTTGCTCTGATTATGAGATCTAGAAATCCATGCCCATTAAAATATGTTTAAAACATACTTTTTACTTTAATGCTGCAAATTATGCTTATAGATTCATTCATTATTCAGTAAATATAAAAATGTCTTGATCCAGTGGTGGCTGGTGAAATTAAAAGATGGTGGGGCGCTTGACCCCACCCCTTTAAATAAAGCCACACCATCAGATGGCACTACCAATTCATTAATTAAATAAATAAAAGGTAGACAGAAACACAGAAAAGCACTCAGGGGGAAAGGGAGAGATAGACGGGGGAGAGAGACACAGAGGGTTAGAGAGAAAGACAGAGAGAGACACAATCACACACAGAGGGTTAGAGAGAGAAAGAGAGAGAGAGACACAATCACACACAGAGGGTTAGAGAGAGAGAAAGAGAGACACAATCACACACAGAGGGTTAGAGAGAGAGAAAGAGAGAGAGACACAATCACACACAGAGGGTTAGAGAGAGAGACACAATCACACACAGAGGGTTAGAGAGAGAGAGAGAGAGAGAGACACAATCACACACAGAGGGTTAGAGAGAGAGAGAGAGAGACACACAATCACACACAGAGGGTTAGAGAGAGAGAAAGAGAGAGAGACACAATCACACACAGAGGGTTAGAGAGAAAGAGAGACACAATCACATACAGAGGGTTAGAGAAAGAGAGACACAATCACACACAGAGGGTTAGAGAGAGAGAGAAATAGAGAGAGACACAATCAAACACAGAGGGTTAGAGAGAGAGAGAGAAAGAGAGAGAGAGACACAATCTCACACAGAGGGTTAGAGAGAAAGAGAGAGAGACAATCATACACAGAGGGTTAGAGAGAGAGACACAATCACACACAGAGGGTTAGAGAGAGAGAGAGAGAGACAGAGAGAGAAAGAGACACAATCACACACAGAGGGTTAGAGAGAGAGAGAAAGATAGAGGCACAATCACACACAGAGGGTTAGAGAGAGAGAGAGACACACAATCACACACAGAGGGTTCGAGAGAGAGAGAGAGAGAGAGAGAGAGAAAGAAAGAAAGAAAGAGAGACACAATCACACACAGAGGGTGAGAGAGAGAGACACAATCACACACAGAGGGTTAGAGAGAGAGAAAGAGAGACACAATCACACACAGAGGGTGAGAGAGAAAGAGAGAGACACAATCACACACAGAGGGCTAGAGAGAGAGACACAATCATACACAGAAGGTTAGAGAGAGAGACACAATCACACACAGAGGGTTAGAGAGAGAGACACAATCACACACAGAGGGTTAGAGAGACACATAAGGGATGAGAGTCAGAGGGGAGGAAGAGAGACAGAGAGAGAAAGAGACCATCGGGGAGAACAACACATAAGGAGAGAGATGGATAGATATATATATATATAGAGAGAGACACAGACACACACACACACACAAGGGGGGGGAGAGGGACCACTAAATTTTAAAGTAATAAAACAGCAGAGCTACAGAGAGTTCAGAAAATGAGTCTATAATTTAGTGTGAAGTACAGAGGCAAGCTGCTAAGTTAGTGGGTGTAAAGTTTGAGTAAACAAAATACAAAAACAATCCTTTGCTGTAAAAGAGTAAAAAAACACTAAACCACATTCATTAAATTATCATTTTCACTAACAGAATCCCTTACAGTAAAATCTTACTTTAATAAGATGTGGCTGAAACACTGCTCTCTCTGCCTCTCTTCCTGCTCTGTAAGGATTCAGGAAGTGACAGTGGCACATTCCACTACACTTAGAGAGGAAGAACAGAACTCTCTTTTTCACTTTAGCAAAGCTAGCAGGTTCACAGGACAGTAACAAAATATATGAAAGTAGTTTTTTCCGTTTTTGTTTTGTTTTATATGATTTAACATCCAGCCCCAACCCTAAGTTCCACTTACTAATGCTTCTCACTGGATTGGTTCAGCCCCAATAGGACTGCCTCAAATAAGCAGTTAATGGGCCATGCAATGATCTTAACCACTTGCATCCAGTAGGTGGCACAGCATGTTGTGTAATGGTGGGCAGACCTGCTTGTGCCTCTCCATTGCACAACATATAGCTGTGAGAAAAAAAAAATGCTGGGGAAAAAAAAAATTTTTTTTTTTAAAGCCAATAAAAATATATATATTTTTGCCCATATGAGAGGTGAAGCACTGCCTCACCTGCCTCTAGTGACTGCACATCACTGCAGGAAACCAACTGTGTATATGTTTGTAAAAAGTCAATGTTCGTGTGAGCACCTGAACAACTGCACAGTCTTTATATTTTGTAAAAGTTAAAGTTAACTTCTGTTCCTTTGAATATTAGCCGAAACAGGTGGTATTTGTTAAAGACTCACCCCGCTTGAGGATCCCTACCAGGTACCGCAGCTGTAAAGGAGACTCGCCCGTCCACAGAGAGCGTGCATTCACATTCCGATTTGCGTTAACAGAAGTTAACTTTAACTTTTACAAAATATAAAGACTGTGCAGTTGTTCAGGTGCTCACACGAACATTGACTTTTTACAAACATATACACAGTTGGTTTCCTGTAGAGTGTGGTTGAGCACTGACACACTGTTTTTTGGCTTATCTTGCGGTTATAAGGACACTGAACACAACAACAAGTATGGATAATATAGGGGACATGGAAGTTACAAAATTTTATTCATTGCAAACTTCTGATGAACGTTTGGAAAATACCACAGAAATAGAAAATGTATTTTCCTCTGAATTTTCTACTTACAGTTTAAGCAAGTTATTCGAGCATCTTGAATCCCTCCTGGATAAAGAAATAAGATTAAAATGGGACATTTGGACACTGCAGAAATATTTAAAGCAGGGAATGATACCCCGTGGTCTAAGGGTCAACAAATTTCCCACATTTCAGGTGGAAGATGAAGAGTTCATAGAGTCTGGAATGGGGTCTTATCGGACTGTTCATTAAAATTGATGGGAATGTTGATTGAGTTTAAATCCAAAATGTTGGTTACTGTTTCTAGAGAGATTGATGTTTTGCAGATTGAACTAAATATACGCAGCAAAGAGTTAAAGTTTCAAAAATATGACTCAATTTTACAGGCTACTATAGCAGAGTCTAAAGCATTGATCATGGCTATTAAACATGATAAATACCTAAGGGATCTTAGTGATTATGAGAATAATAAAATTTATATTTGGAACCGAAAACAAAGAACTAACTATAGAAGGGAGAACGATCAAAAAAGATTTCCAAAAAGCAAGAAGTCAGGTAAAAGATCAAATAAATTAGCTTTCAAGTCTAAAAAAGTAACTTTTAATGAAAGTGAGGCAGAGTCCTCGGGTGATTGTTCTACATCTGGAGAGGAAGAAAATATAGTACAGGAGAGGGCTTCTCACACAAACACAAACCCAGAGATCTCCTTAACTCATTTAGCAACTACACCCACAGAGGTTGAGGCTTCTCGATATCAGGCCTTAGAACAAGAGACAGATAGAGGGTTCCAAAGAGAACAAGATAGATCAGACATAGCGCAGGTTTTTTCCAAAGTCCCACAAGGGTTCGAAGGGGGGGAAGCGATACAAAAGGGAAAGGGATTCTAAAAGAAGGTCCCTTACAGCAGCGACAACCCCCAGGAGGGGCAGATCAAGAACGAAATACTGTTAGATTCGGTGATCAATCTTTCATCGCGTCCACTCAGTTATATTGAAACAAAAGTTTTAAGTTATGGCCTAAGTTTCGTGCCAGCTGATACTTTCAATCTTTTTCAAACACTGGTGGACGTAAATAAACTGATCAGGAATCTAACAGTTAAAAAGTATTTTGCACAAAAGAATATGGGTGATAATGATGATCTGAATAATGCTATAATTGATGTTACAAATAAATCTGGTTCAATTGAAGCTTTGACGTTTCAGGAAGTGTGTGATTTGGAGACATTAGAGAATTTAATTCTTGAAAACTCCGGTATGGAATTATCCTCAGACACTAATATGGTACCTAGTGGCCCAAGTCTTTCCTGTGCCTCTAAATTTTATCCCATACAGGTAAGAGGGAATATTTTGGAACAGTTTCAAAAAAGAGTAGAGAAAGATCTGACTGAACTAGCCTATGTGGTTAGAACCACTACACATCAAAACCTAAATAGAGAAGAGGCAGCAGCTCTTAAAGAACTTAAGAGGGACAAGAATCGGGTCATAAGGTCAGCAGACAAGGGTGGGTCGGTAGTTGTCATGGACAGGAGCTTCTTTGTTCAGGAGGCAACACGACAGCTATCGGACCCATCTCAGTATTTACAATTACTAAGGCCTAGATTTGGAGTTCGGCGGTAGAAGGGCTGTTAACGCTCCGCGGGCTTTTTTCTGGCCGCACCATAAATTTAACTCTGGTATCGAGAGTTCAAACAAATGCTGCGTTAGGCTCCAAAAAAGGAGCGTAGAGCATTTTACCGCAAATGCAACTCTCGATACCAGAGTTGCTTACGGACGCGGCCAGCCTCAAAAACGTGCTCGTGCACGATTCTCCCATAGGAAACAATGGGGCTGTTTGAGCTGAAAAAAAACCTAACACCCCAAAAAAAGCAGCGTTCAGCTCCTAACGCAGCCCCATTGTTGTCTATGGGGAAACACTTCCTACGTCTGCACCTAACACCCTAACATGTACCCCAAGTCTAAACACCCCTAACCTTACACTTATTAACCCCTAATCTGTCGCCCCCACGCTATCGCTGACCCCTGCATATTTTTTTTAACCCTAATCTGCCGCTCCGTAAACCGCCGCAACCTACGTTATCCCTATGTACCCCTAATCTGCTGCCCTAACATCGCCGACCCCTATATTATATTTATTAACCCCTAATCTGCCCCCCTCAACGTCGCCGACACCTGCCTACACTTATTAACCCCTAATCTGCCGAGCGGACCTGAGCGCTACTATAATAAAGTTATTAACCCCTAATCCGCCTCACTAACCCTATCATAAATAGTATTAACCCCTAATCTGCCGAGCGGACCTCACCGCTATTCTAATAAATGTATTAACCCCTAAAGCTAAGTCTAACCCTAACACTAACACCCCCCTAACTTAAATATAATTTACATCTAACGAAATAAATTAACTCTTATTAAATAAATTATTCCTATTTAAAGCTAAATACTTACCTGTAAAATAAATCCTAATATAGCTACAATATAAATATAATTATAATTA